>NW_019384552.1:380670-392242 GCF_000671375.1 Centruroides sculpturatus | reverse complement strand
AGGATCTGACCCTGCCTATCCTTCTTTTTAAGCGCTCGTCTTTGCTCTTCCCTTTCTCTTTCCTCTATCGCTCTAATCCATGTATACCTGTGCATACATCATAATAGGCGCTCACGATACTTTCGATTCGTCACTTTTCCGTCCTAGAGTTCCCATTTTACAATTACATGACTCAGCCTGGTGATAACGGAGAGAAGAGACAGATAGGACGTCGATATAAGTTACAGTTATGATTTCACAGATTCGAGACAGCTTGATAGCCCGAACGGCCCCAGGCTTTCGACCGTGCACGCTAAGTGACTTACATTACAAGCATTTAGCTTTCCGAAGACTATGACAACAATTGTTTGTCATTGACAATCGCTAATTTCGCGCCAATAAGCTGCCTCGACTTGTTCGATTATGTTATCGACTCAATTTTATATTTATTTTCACATTTTTACTTCGCGGTCCTTCTCTGCTCTTTTTCCGTTATTTACGCATGTAGTTCATTTCATTGTTATCCATATTTGATATCATCATTTATCACATACTTCCATGACACTCTTGTCTGTCCTCTACAACTGCCAAGAATTAACGCGATTGGCTAAGCGTAGTGACAGCGGGCCAATAGAGAGCAGGATCCTTGCCATAATGCGGTTTGCGCGCCAATTTTCGTACGTGCGTTTATCAAGCCAAATAGTTTGGCCGAATGTTCGTCTATTCGGCCACGCTCCTGGCCGAATATTCGGTATTCGGCCTGAGACCGAATATACTATTCGTTACAATACTAGTGTCAACCCTTTAGCTATATTTGCTGCTTTTATTACTTCCTCACTCTTAAGAATAATGCACACCATGGACTTCCGCATCTTAAAGATGGCTGCCAGATCCGCCACCCGTGTACCGATTTCATGCTTCGCGATAAGTTCCTTTTTCACCTCAATCTTCGATAATACAACCTTCCTCTTAGGTTGTGAATTTGTCTCTTTAATCCGATTTTCAGTTCGGTAGACTATCATATACAGCATTCAGGTTATGAATTTCCTTTATTGATTTGTTATATGCATTTCGGACTCAATTGTAATTTAAGTCCCTCTTCAGTACAAACTGTTTAAAAAATTTTATATACAATTACTTAAAAATTATATACAATTAGTGAGATTACAAAAAAAATTTTCGCGTGTAGATAATATTTACTGACACAAAACCATTAAACAATATACGTTACCTCAGATTCTGTTTTCTAAAAACTTCGGTGTATAATTGGTAACGTTGTAAAAGAATAAAAATACAGCCATTTAAAAAACACTTCAACTACATATTCACATTAATACGTTGCACCTAATATATCAATATATTTATAATTATTACTTTATAACATAGTATATTTTTTACATCAAAAAACTTAACAATACTCACACTTTACAAATGTTCATAAAAACCTTTACAATTACAACTTTTTTCAAGAAAAATTCGTATGCACTTTATTGAAATGTTGCAGCAATAATGAACGTTTTTTTCAGGTTAATTACTATTAACACACTTAAGAGGATACATTCACACTTTTACAATATATTTTACTTTAATATTTTATGTCACCAGACATTACAAACCAATTTATCTATTAGCGCCCTCTATTATATTATACCACATTTGATCTATTTGCATACCATTTGAAATGTTTATTAAATCATCTTTACATTTTATAATCTCTATATGTTCTTTAAATTTGCGTTTATACATATCTTTTTCTAAGTGAATTATTTTTATGTTATTTCTATCTATTTTACATTTACTATTTTTTATATGGTCGAACCACGGAGAATTATTATGTTTTAGTCTAATAGCTGCTTCATGTTCTTTAATTCTTAATTCTAAAGTTCTACTTGTTTCACCTATATAATTTTTCGGTTTTTGACAATCACAATTAATTTTATATACTACACCTGATTTTTTTAAATTATCCACTTTTATTTTATATTTATTATTATTATTATAAATACTACGCGAAATTTTATTGGTCAAAGATGGGGCCAACACAATATTTTCTCTTTTTAAAAATTTGTTGCAATTATTATAAATCTCATTAATATAAGGAAAACTATTATACCTCTTATCTTTTTTATATTTGGTATTAAATCTGTTGTTATAATATTGGTTGTGCCACATTTTTAATTTATAACTGGGGTAATTATTCAAAATAAACGTCTTTTCTAACTCTTTTAATTCTATTTCACGATTATTGTTATTAGTAGTTCTTGTATATATGTTTTTTAGACCCATTATATAGGTGTTCTTTTTTATAGTTTCAGGGATGCAGGATTGATAGTTGATGGTTTTATTGACGTTACATGTTTTTTTAAAAGTTTTGAAAGAAAATTTGTTTACTTCGTTGGTAATTGTTATATCTAAAAAATTTATCTGGTTATATTTTTCCAATTCAATATCAAATTTTACATCTTCATTTATATTATTTATAGTTTTTAATATTATTGTATCATTCGTTATTTTATTGTTATAAATCAACAAATAATCATCAACATATCTCATTACTATTTTAACCCCAGGGATACTTTGTATTTTTTCATCTATATTTTTCATCACTAATTCTGCAAGTTTTGGCCCCATCTTTGACCCCATACTGACACCATCTATTTGTCTATAGTAATCATTATAAACTTCAAAATAATTTCTGGTATATGCAAATTTTATAAGATCAATTAGTGTTTTATCTATTTGTAGTTGTATTAGGCTGTTTTCTATTAATTTCCACTTTATATTTGGGTACATATTTTTTACATCTAAACTAATTAATGTATCTGATTTTTCTTTTTTTATTTTTTGGATGTTATTAATGACTTCATCAGCATTTTTAATGCTATTGATGGAACCTTTAATGTTTTTTAATTGCTGTTTAATATAGTTTTCTAGATTGTAAAGTATAGAGTATCTAAAATCAACTATTGGTCTGTATTTCTCTTCCTCTTTATGTGTTTTTAGTCTTATTTGTAATTTTGGAGTCCTATTATTTTTAAAATTAAGAATGTAATTTTTATCAGTTTCATTAATTTTGTTCTTTAAATATGCGTCTTTAATTATTTTAGTTAATTCTTTTTTGATTTTCTCATATGGATTTATATCAAGTTTTATATATTGATCATTATCTATTTGTTCTATAGTTTTATTTTTTAAATTATCACTATTAATTAATATTAATTGCTTAGTTTTATCAGCTTACTATCAATCCTGCATCCCTGAAACTATAAAAAAAGAACACCTATATAATGGGTCTAAAAAACATATATACAAGAACTACTAATAACAATAATCGTGAAATAGAATTAAAAGAGTTAGAAAAGACGTTTATTTTGAATAATTACCCCAGTTATAAATTAAAAATGTGGCACAACCAATATTATAACAACAGATTTAATACCAAATATAAAAAAGATAAGAGGTATAATAGTTTTCCTTATATTAATGAGATTTATAATAATTGCAACAAATTTTTAAAAAGAGAAAATATTGTGTTGGCCCCATCTTTGACCAATAAAATTTCGCGTAGTATTTATAATAATAATAATAAATATAAAATAAAAGTGGATAATTTAAAAAAATCAGGTGTAGTATATAAAATTAATTGTGATTGTCAAAAACCGAAAAATTATATAGGTGAAACAAGTAGAACTTTAGAATTAAGAATTAAAGAACATGAAGCAGCTATTAGACTAAAACATAATAATTCTCCGTGGTTCGACCATATAAAAAATAGTAAATGTAAAATAGATAGAAATAACATAAAAATAATTCACTTAGAAAAAGATATGTATAAACGCAAATTTAAAGAACATATAGAGATTATAAAATGTAAAGATGATTTAATAAACATTTCAAATGGTATGCAAATAGATCAAATGTGGTATAATATAATAGAGGGCGCTAATAGATAAATTGGTTTGTAATGTCTGGTGACATAAAATATTAAAGTGAAATATATTGTAAAAGTGTGAATGTATCCTCTTAAGTGTGTTAATAGTAATTAACCTGAAAAAAACGTTCATTATTGCTGCAACATTTCAATAAAGTGCATACGAATTTTTCTTGAAAAAAGTTGTAATTGTAAAGGTTTTTATGAACATTTGTAAAGTGTGAGTATTGTTAAGTTTTTTGATGTAAAAAATATACTATGTTATAAAGTAATAATTATAAATATATTGATATATTAGGTGCAACGTATTAATGTGAATATGTAGTTGAAGTGTTTTTTAAATGGCTGTATTTTTATTCTTTTACAACGTTACCAATTATACACCGAAGTTTTTAGAAAACAGAATCTGAGGTAACGTATATTGTTTAATGGTTTTGTGTCAGTAAATATTATCTACACGCGAAAATTTTTTTTGTAATCTCACTAATTGTATATAATTTTTAAGTAATTGTATATAAAATTTTTTAAACAGTTTGTACTAAAGAGGGACTTAAATTACAATTGAGTCCGAAATGCATATAACAAATCAATAAAGGAAATTCATAACCTGAATGCTGTATATGATAGTCTACCGAACTGAAAATCGGATTAAAGAGACAAATTCACAACGAAAATAGCAGCAGCCATAAGTGATTTTCTTCCTCTTAGGCTTCGTTGTTTTCACACTCTTCTTGAATGCTATGGTTATTAATAGATAGGAGTTATGTATAAAATCAAACACAGTAAAAGTAAAGTGAAAACACGCTAGAGACCCTTTTACAGTGAGAGGGAGAGACTACTGAGACATGTAACCGATGATGTTGACGCAGACAGCTTATTTTTGCACTACTCGTTACTTTCGAACGTAGAAGCACCGTTCGAACTCCTGATCGAATTTCTCTCGAATTTAGCGTTCGAACTCAGGAACGTTCCAAGTACGAGATATCACTGTATACTTTTGGAAAACTTAAGTCAAGACTATTTAGTGCTACCAACCTTTCAGTAGAAATTAAATATAAAATAATTCCAGTAAAAGTCGTGCCTCTTGCGATTATTCGATCATCCTGTATTAATAATTATGTTAATCATTTTGAAATACAGATTGTAATCGCATTACACAGTGTTTCTTGAAATACTAAGTGTTGCTTAATTAAGACGTTTAATTATTGGCACTAAATAATATCATATTAAAAAATGGATCACTAAAATTATAAGAATTTATATTTCTACCTTTGGTTTTTCATAAAGAATATTATATGAATTTTAAAAATTTCACTAAACTGTTCCTCTTTTGGTCACAAGTTTCAAACCATTAAAATAAACGAAGTACGCGTAATATTCCAGAATTAAGATTAAAATTATNAATGTGACATTCAGTATAAACTGAAAGCTCGAATTTAGTTAATCGGGGCCTCCAGCGCCTAAGATTCCATATCTTGTCTCGAAATTTATCTATCATACTCCTTTCTCCAGATTAATTAAGGAAGGGCAGATGGACAGACAGACGACAGTGGGAATTTATAAGTCTACAATTTTTTCAAATTGCAGCTTAATTATAACAAAGGAATTTAAACTTTTCATCGATGATGTAGATGCATCATTTCAATGTTCTCGTTTTTAGGTGCTTTTAGCCTGTATTTTATTTCTTTTTATATGTCGTCAATCACATTTCTTAAAATAATAATTATGTTAAGTTATTTATATTTATATTATATCCAAATGTAGCATTCATTAAATAACAGAAGTTATATAATCGTGTCACTTCAGCTATTTCGAATATTCAACCATTACCTCGACCAATACTCGTTTATTTTAGCCGCTAATCCTATGGCCGGATGGCCGAGCGGTCAAGGTGGCAGCTTACCGCTCCGGGTAACCCGGGAACGAATCCGGACGAGTCAAGGAATCCCCAGGAATTTTTCGGGGGGTAGTCGTTCGGATATGTCGGGCCCCGTCCCTCACCACCCGGTCGCCCCATTGTGGGCCTGGCCGAACCCATAATGGGCCTCTCTAAGAGGCCCTCTTAGTGCTCACAGGGCGGAAATAGTATAAATAAATAAAAATATCTAGGCCTATATACAGTACTTATTTATACTTGTATATTTGTTATAATAAATAAGGAAAATCTCAATAAGACAGAGTTATTTCCTCTAAATAACAAAAAGAAAATACACTGGCGATATGCGTGAACACACGCATATTACTTAGTATAATATCGCGTGTTTAATAATACGTGGCTTTTTTATATTAAAATCGCATGCTTTTAATATAAATATAAGTAAAAGTTTCTGTTTTGATATAATTTAATGTAAAAATATAAATTGGTTATTTCGTACTACTCAGAAAAAATATTATGTTAAGCATATTATTTACTGCTGGGAGCTACGTCCTCTTTTCCAAAAGTTCCGTGACAATTCATCTATTCCCGGTATTCGCCGTTTTTTTTTTTTTTTTTTTTTCATTGTAATTTTTTTTGTTTGTTTGTTTTCGTGACGAAAACATGTTACGAGTATTTTAAACCAAATATTTTAAATATAAAATAGATATTCTTACATAAATATTTTTGGGAGACTTGTATATTTATTTATGTCAAAGAATAAGGTTTGATATTTGATAAATAATAAATTACAATATCTTATTTTTCTTTATGATTTATTATTATATATAAAGTGTAATCAAATACAACAGTTTCAAAAAATTTAATTTATCTAAATTAAAATACTGAGCATTCCTTTCCTTTATATGGCTGACATTAACGACTAGATTCGTTTTAAAATAATCCACGTGACTTTTAATTCATGTAGTTACGTACTGAATTAGAATTGCGTACTTGCATAAAAAGTATTGCGTCATTTTTATTGTCAAGTTTCCCGATTCTACTTCTGTAGATGATTCACCTCATTTGGCATAGATCCGAAATATACGAGATCACGGATTTCGAAGCCCGAAATCAGAACTTTAACAGTTACACTTCGTCATAAATAAGGAACTTCGCTACCGAAAATAATTTTCTAAATTTAAAAAATTAGATAATGCATTATAATTCTAATTTTATGAAAGGGTCAATTCTAGATTATAAATACCGAATCCAAATAAGGGGGTTCTCAGAAATCCTGTTATATAATATAAGATACAGAAGATATAGAAAAACAATTTAAACATAATTGTTAAAATTCCAATAAACATAAATTTATTGTATAAATAAAGAAAATAATTCTCAAATATAACTTATATATACTATTTCGTGTTTTAGACTTCAAGTGGACAGTATTACAGAGAGCAGACAAGGCTGTATCACGTGTTAAGAAAGAAATTATTTTCTCTCGAATTTTAATACTGTATTTAAAAAATATAACACAATTTATTCAACCTTATTTCGTTTTTAATATGCTGAGCCTCAAAAATAAAAGTAGTTCTAGTCACTCTCTCGACTTCTGAGAGGTCCTGACTACAAGAAAAAATCGAAATTTTTTAAGTTGTGATAAGTAATATGAAATGAAGTAATTTATCCAATAATTTTTAAATGAATGAATTTATTTGTTACTTTGATCTAAAAAAAAGCAGTATAACATAATGTCATGTAATAAAAATTCGCTTCCATTAGATGAAAATTAATTGTTGTTTTCATCAGAAAAAAGAAAATAGGTTTGTGATTTATAATATTAATAAGCTATTACAGTTACAATATTCAATATTACAGTTAAAATATAAAAGACTAAATTTGAATTTTATACGCATTGCTTGTTTAAGTTTAATAAATGTAAATACTTAAATATATTTTTAAATATCAAAATCAATTTCTAAATCAACGTTTTGTTTCAAACGCAGTATTTCTGTTTACATTTTAAAATAACATTAGAAAAATTACAAATTACAACGAGCAATTAGCTATTTATTGTGACATGGTCACAATGCAGAACTGTAATTTTTAATCATATTTTTAATTTATTTAATTTAAAATGTATGCTCTCTACCTCAAATTAGTAGTGTCTTGTTCCGGTACATCATACTTTTCCGTTAGCAATATAATCGTGTTCGTTATCTATTTAATTACTTCGTGAAAAAATTTTTGAATTGAAATAATGTGACATTCAGTATAAACTGAAAGCTCGAATTTAGTTAATCGGGGCCTCCAGCGCCTAAGATTCCATATCTTGTCTCGAAATTTATCTATCATACTCCTTTCTCCAGATTAATTAAGGAAGGGCAGATGGACAGACAGACGACAGTGGGAATTTATAAGTCTACAATTTTTTCAAATTGCAGCTTAATTATAACAAAGGAATTTAAACTTTTCATCGATGATGTAGATGCATCATTTCAATGTTCTCGTTTTTAGGTGCTTTTAGCCTGTATTTTATTTCTTTTTATATGTCGTCAATCACATTTCTTAAAATAATAATTATGTTAAGTTATTTATATTTATATTATATCCAAATGTAGCATTCATTAAATAACAGAAGTTATATAATCGTGTCACTTCAGCTATTTCGAATATTCAACCATTACCTCGACCAATACTCGTTTATTTTAGCCGCTAATTGATTCTTTTGGTACAAATAAGAAATAAGAAATAAAAAAAATATAAATAATAATAAAGTATTGATTTGTTTGACATGTACAGTACAGTACAGTTGTATGGTAGCCTACGCATAGCCTATTTTATCCGATTTTTCTCATCGGTGATTTAAATTAAATTTTAAATATGTTACTATCCATTGATGTTTTCGTGTATTATCGTTTTATATTTATTTATAGAAACATTTATTAAAACTGGTATCAGAATCAATCACTTAAAGCGACATGTTACGTGTATTCCTAACACAAACAATTTACTGTCTTTGTTTACTGTGATTGTATCACCATTCAAATTTATGTATACAAATCTTCAAAGGAACATATATGAAATGAACAAACCGATTACATTTTCAGTTTTTCTTGCCATTCTATTCTCTAGAGTCTACTTTCAAACGACTATTTACTTTTTTCTGCTTATTCGGTGACAACAGTTCTAAAATCATCGATCTAAGCCGAAAGAAAGGAATTGTCATTTAAAAGATACTGAAGAACATTTACGCATAAAACAAATGTGTCAAAAACACAAATGTATTGAACTCAGTGAAAAATGCAAAGTGTGGATATTATAACTAATATCTGTTGGAATAACGGCTTACAAGTGCATTGCATTTTTCAAATAGATTGTTAGAGATTCGTTTGCTTAGTTTTAGTTACTTAAATTTGTTAAATTTACGCCTATATTTAATTTATCATAAAATTTTGAATTATTGTGAAATTATGATAAATTGAATATAAAGTCATTTGAACACGTGTATAATTTATTTATTATATAAATCTATCAATAAAAATTGATTTTTATTGCTATATTTTTAAACTACTTTTATAGTCAGTTATAAAAATAGCTTGACCCTGGTGCCTGGTTTTTATGCAGCTGGGTCACACTATTGTCATGCGTTTCTCAAAATAACAGTTAATACTATTTATTTAATTTATATTTATTGAATTATTATTTCATTAATAAAATTTGTTTTTATAGTTTTATATTATGGTGTTTATAAATTGTTAAATTTGTTTCTTTCTGATCCTTTGAATTTTATTTAACATATATACAATATATATATTGTGTCCTTAGTCCTTGACATGTTTATGCTCGAGACAAACATGCTGCTTGTCCTACTCTTGCTATAACTTAGAGTTACTTCTAAATCCATAACAAAAGTAATTAGCTTAAGAATTATTTTCGTTAATTATAATGACCGGTTTATCATTGATCCTAACATAATTTTACGTCAATCGCATTAAACTACGCAACATTGTTCTTCATAAAGTACAGTATTGAACTGTTTTGAGACAGCTTACTATATTAGTTAATTAACTCGTTTAGCTCTCAAATCTAGAATTAGATAAATATTTTTTTCTGCTTTATATTTTATGTTATTACTGTTCAAAATTTTTATTTTGAATTTAAGAAATTATATTTAATCCATATAAATTTCTAAATGCATTGATAATCGTACCGTACATAGGAAAATTAATAGGAAATTACTTCGTACAACGTAAATCTTATTTCTCAGGTTCGAAAATCAAAACCAATTATTCTATCGGTAATTGTGCACTAGACGTAATTATAAGTTATAGCATTTGCATTCCGCCGTAAAAAGTAGTGCTAAACATTTCGAAAAATCTTATATTCGATAAAGGTGAATTTTATTTTCCATTTTAAAAAGTTAACTTCGAAAAAATTTTAATCATAGGATAGTGAATTGTCCCACTGAGCTACCTGATTGGTCCGAATTGATACGAATGACTGAATGCTATTGAAGTAATTGCATTCAGTTGCTGCAATATTATATGTGATAATCTGATTCCATTTCAGAAATCAAACACATTTTCATGATACAATTTTTTCGGATCTCCGAACTCTTCGTATTGGTCGATCATATCGTTGAGTTTTAGACTGTCTTGTTGAGGTCACAATAAACTCGACTTATTTATATATTTACATATTTGAACTGCTTTGTAGAGATCTATTCGCATACAAAATTCACGTACAAAAGCTTCTACAAATTTATCCTTTATTTTAATGGGTTGTAAGGCGTTTCGGCCTTTGAAGCTCTTATCAGACAGGAAGAATAACATATTAAAACCAAATAAATTACTAAATACATTGTTTGGCTTTAATATGTTATTCTTCCTGTCTGATAAGAGCTTCAAAGACCGAAACGCCTTACAACCCATTGAAATACAGGATAAATTTACACCAGACTTTGTATGTAAATTTTTCGACAAGTGATAAGAATACATCTTCGTAAGGCAATTCAAATACAGGTAAATGAAATGTCATATCTACCGATGGAAAGAAGTTGCTGTATTTATATGTTTTTGGCAATAGAAACAAATTAATTTTAATACTTTCAAATATACTTTTGACAAATATTAAATTTATTAATATTTAAGCCGTCGAAATTCAAATATTAATTACGAAATTCTATAAGTATAATTTAATTTAGGTCTAATTAAAATTCGGTATAGCTTTATATAATGAAAAAATGAGCAAAATAATAGCCTAATCGAAATTTAAATAAATTTATAATTACAGGATTGCAATTATCGTTTCTTTACACGACAGTCGATGGTTATAAAACTTCAGACGTTTATTTAGTTTAAATGCCAATCGAATATGTACGTTGAAGATTTGTATATTTTATACAAATAACAGTTATGTTAGAAATAAATATTTATTGTAATAATTTATTTAAAATCGGTCTAACCAAGTCGGATAACCGATTTTACTCGAAAATCGGTTTATTTTTCTGCGGACGTTAACATAAAATTAGATTATTTTGTATATTTGTTTATCATACCGTATAGAGTCGTAACTTAGAGAATTAGAGCGTGTTCCTTAAAATATAAATTTAACTAAAATCTCCCATTGAATATATCACCAGTTATAAATATACTCGGGTTATATAAACATGGAGAATTATTTTAATCCGATGCAGAATACAGATGCGAGTTGTTATAAAATAGACTTTAAAATCGGGAAATTAACTTTTAAATATAATAATAAAAATACAGTAATAAAATTATTTCTTTATAAAACGA
>NW_019384552.1:366477-377817 GCF_000671375.1 Centruroides sculpturatus | reverse complement strand
TAATATAATTTATTAATTTATAAATTATATAATTTTATATTATTTATATTAAATACGTAAATTATATATTATGTAATTAAACGACAAAATGATATTATTTTCTAAATTTATCGTTCTCTACGATAAAAAGAAAAAATCATTTACGTAGCTCCATCTATTGGGCAGGTGAGTGGTGCGCAAAGTAGTATGCGCAATAATGTCGAAGAGCAGTGGCCATGTTGAATTTGACGTCGTGGAGTTGATCGGAGGTCAGCAATTATTACGAGTGAAAACAATCACAGAACTCATTCGACGTATACTAAGGATAAATCCTAAACGTTGCCAAACTGGATAAACTACCGGAATATCTACGAGATACGGTGGATTGGTTTATTGGGTGAGTGAATCGAGATCGGTGCCGGTAGCTTCAATATTTAATTTCGAGATAGAAAAAATAAATACTTTTAAAGGTCGGCAATCCAAAGGTTTTCCGAATTACTAATTAATCTTTCATTTCTCCCAATTACCTTTCCAATATATTCATAAAAGTAATTATTCGGCGTGCATGTATACCTGTATGTGTAATATACACACATACACACATGTACAGCGTTTATTTATATTATTTCATATGCAATAATATAAATAAACGTTTTAAACGATCTTAAACGCTATTATTATTATCGTTTGGTATATATATACGAAAATTATTTCTCAGAAATATTCCAGTTTATCACATGTAATTATTACCTTATATATTATTTAGAATAAAAATAATTAAATTTATAGATCGTTAAACACTCGTAATATACGTCATCGAAATATTTTTGAAGTCTTCTAATATTTTCCCCCCATAAAATTGTTCAAATACGAATACAAAACAGTAAAATATTATTTTAAATGTTGCATCTGATAAATTTTTAAAATTATTTTCTTTTTAGGTTAAAAATATTTTTCTATATTTGAATGAGCGCATAACGCAGCATAAGTTATAACTATGCTTTTATTTATGAATATTCATTATTGTATAGAATTTCTTTGTATTGTTTATGATAATATTTTAATATTTTTCTGATGTATTTCCGTGAGAACAACAAATAAGAAATTAGTGTCGATTCTTTCATTGCCGTTCTTTTTTTTTTTTTATTTTTATTTTGTCGAAAGGACTATGACCCTGGTGCGAGGTCGGGTAAAATGGTTATTCTGTGTATTTTAAGATGTACAATAGAAATATTTATAAAGTTATTAATCTATTTTAAAATAAAAAGAATAAAAAGTTTAACGTCCGAATTCGAATAAAGAACGAATTGTGAAAATTTATAATAGATAAGACGATTCTTCGTGCGTTTTAAATGGAGAATTTCTATTTTAGTCGCCATATTTGCATGTTGGTTGGAGATTAATGATGTAATTTGTTAGCACGCGACGCTAAATATAAGAAAAATGAATTTTTCATTATATAAACCATCTTAATTTTGTTCTAAAGTGACCGAAATATATATAAATACTCTCGAAAAATATAAAAAAAATAATTGATGATAAATTTAAAAATAACTACGTTATCAACGGCGTGTTTTAAATAACTGGAAGCGGATTACGCACCAAAATCGCTTCTTCGTTTATATTCGAAAAATTTAATTAGCAAAGGAAATTATAATTTAAATTTTTTTATATTTTATATAACAATCGTGAATTTAGTCCGAAAACTGCTTATACTTTTGAGAGATGTGTATGGATTTTTAAATTGGATATTTCAATTATTTACTCTACAAAAAGAACTACTCTTTGAAATTAAAAGAATTTAAACATAGAGTAAGTATAGAATTCTATACTTACTCCATGAATTTAAATTTTAGCTTACGTGAAGAAAAATTCTAAAATTGATTCTAATTTAAATACTTATTTACGTGTATTAATGACATTATATTATCGCAATATCCTATTTATATATTCGCATAATATCGACGTATAAGTTATAAAAAGAGTGAAATATAAAAGAAAATTGACCGTTTTAATTAATCTTCTAGATTTAAATTATTAAAATAATATTTTGAAATATAAATTGTTTTAAAACTTTTTAAATACATAATTTAACGTAAATTAATTTTTTTTCTCCTTAAAATTACATCACCCGATTGGTGACGAAACATTTGCATGATTTTTATTTTCTGATCGATCGCCGTATAAACAACTTTTATTTGATCGGTTGTTTAAACTGCACGTGGCGCCATCTGTTGCGGCGCGTCTTAATCTCAGACCAGTAAACAAATATGGCGTCGGAAGTCGTGCATTTTAAACATAATATGGAAAGTATGGATTACTGCAGTAAAATTTTAAATTCGGAAAACGTGAACGATTTCGAAATATTTCTAATTAATTACGAATTATCAAGATTAAAAACAAAATAGTGAATGATTTATCCATGTCTGTGCCAATTTGTCAGGTTTTCGAAAAACTTTTCGCATGCTGCGTTAGGTTTTGTATATTATTATAAATGTATATTTATAGCGTTAAGGAATAAATTGAAATTCCTTATATTTAATTATAAAACGAGTTTCAGTTTATTCTTTCGATGGATAAATATTAAAATTTTTAATATTTTATAGTTTTAAACTTTTAATAATTTATATACTGCAGGTAGGCCTACTGTGGTACTTTCAAAAATATCTTAAATCTATTTTAATCAATTCATAATTAATATTTCATATATCAGAATCAGATAAAGTGTGCTATTGGAAATAAACTTTGCATATTAATTGATACAAACTGTGTGTGTCAAAAGTTAACTGTTTAATAATTTAAATATCTATGCAGATAAATAGTATAATCTCATAGTAGGCCTATATTTTTAATATATTTAGAACGAAAGTCGAATAGGGTAGAATTAAATGTCTTAGTGTTCGTGATATTTAAAATAGTCATTTTATAATAACTTGTTATTTTTACATATATATATTTTAACATGTAACAGAAAGTCTGTCATTCTACAGAATGGTTGAGTAATTTATGGTTGTCGAATAATTCTTTCTGAAATCCGAATATAGTTTTATACAATGTTTATGGTGATTTTGCTAAAACGATGGCTGTATGAAGAAATTGTCAATATGTAGATATGAAGCTTATGAAAAAAATAGAATAATTTTGGATTGTTTGTGTGTTACTTGGTTTTCGTAAGTGTTTTTCTAAGACTGTAACAGAGCACATTAGCATTCTATGAAGAGACTAATTTTGAAAATAATTCCTTGTTGATTATGCTAAGATGACAAGTAGTAGTATGTTTGTAAACACTACCGGTTTAGGTTTTTATAGTTCATTGTACCAAAGCTTTTTAAACAATTTTTTTAGAAAATGAGATAACTGAAAAATTTGTAAATTCCTTTATAAAATTAGCTTTTCATAAAATTTTGGCAATATGATTTGAAATATGTTTTATGTCAAACTCTGATTTTAATTTTAATTTGATAAACTTTGGCATTCTTTCCATTTGTAAAACATTAGTATTTCTGAGTAAACTATTTTTATTTGAATTTAATCAATTCAAAAGGATTTGTAGAACAATTTTTTTTTGTATTCCACTGATTGTCAAAGGAATTTGTCATACACTGAAGTAATAATAAGCTTAGTGTTTATTGTTTATAATTATTATTCAGAATAATAAACATTCTTAATAATTACATTAAATATAAACTTAAAATTGACAGTTTTAATTTTCAAGAATAATCCAATTGCTAACTTAGGTAAAATCTGAAGAGAACATATTCTTCACTAACCTTAAACTTCAGTTAAACTTTTTTCACACCAAAATACTTTCAAAGGTCATCATCACTGCCTAATTTTATTATACAGTTATACAAAAATACATTAGGATAAATTTTAGAACACTAGTCCTTACAAACACCAAACCAGTTTCTTTGATGTTCAACTGATACTGATACATGTTTTACCATTAGTTCCACTAACAATTCTTTCCAAGATTTGAATTCTTAAAAGCATACATGATAACATGAATTCTTATCAAATATATAGTATATGGTACATTTTAATTTTTTTANAGAATAAGGTTTGATATTTGATAAATAATAAATTACAATATCTTATTTTTCTTTATGATTTATTATTATATATAAAGTGTAATCAAATACAACAGTTTCAAAAAATTTAATTTATCTAAATTAAAATACTGAGCATTCCTTTCCTTTATATGGCTGACATTAACGACTAGATTCGTTTTAAAATAATCCACGTGACTTTTAATTCATGTAGTTACGTACTGAATTAGAATTGCGTACTTGCATAAAAAGTATTGCGTCATTTTTATTGTCAAGTTTCCCGATTCTACTTCTGTAGATGATTCACCCCATTTGGCATAGATCCGAAATATACGAGATCACGGATTTCGAAGCCCGAAATCAGAACTTTAACAGTTACACTTCGTCATAAATAAGGAACTTCGCTACCGAAAATAATTTTCTAAATTTAAAAAATTAGATAATGCATTATAATTCTAATTTTATGAAAGGGTCAATTCTAGATTATAAATACCGAATCCAAATAAGGGGGTTCTCAGAAATCCTGTTATATAATATAAGATACAGAAGATATAGAAAAACAATTTAAACATAATTGTTAAAATTCCAATAAACATAAATTTATTGTATAAATAAAGAAAATAATTCTCAAATATAACTTATATATACTATTTCGTGTTTTAGACTTCAAGTGGACAGTATTACAGAGAGCAGACAAGGCTGTATCACGTGTTAAGAAAGAAATTATTTTCTCTCGAATTTTAATACTGTATTTAAAAAATATAACACAATTTATTCAACCTTATTTCGTTTTTAATATGCTGAGCCTCAAAAATAAAAGTAGTTCTAGTCACTCTCTCGACTTCTGAGAGGTCCTGACTACAAGAAAAAATCGAAATTTTTTAAGTTGTGATAAGTAATATGAAATGAAGTAATTTATCGAATAATTTTTAAATGAATGAATTTATTTGTTACTTTGATCTAAAAAAAAGCAGTAT
Organism: Centruroides sculpturatus; assembly: GCF_000671375.1. Classification (NCBI taxonomy): domain Eukaryota; kingdom Metazoa; phylum Arthropoda; class Arachnida; order Scorpiones; family Buthidae; genus Centruroides; species Centruroides sculpturatus. The sequence goes on along the minus strand of NW_019384552.1, from coordinate 372,812 downwards.
AACATAATGTCATGTAATAAAAATTCGCTTCCATTAGATGAAAATTAATTGTTGTTTTCATCAGAAAAAAGAAAATAGGTTTGTGATTTATAATATTAATAAGCTATTACAGTTACAATATTCAATATTACAGTTAAAATATAAAAGACTAAATTTGAATTTTATACGCATTGCTTGTTTAAGTTTAATAAATGTAAATACTTAAATATATTTTTAAATATCAAAATCAATTTCTAAATCAACGTTTTGTTTCAAACGCAGTATTTCTGTTTACATTTTAAAATAACATTAGAAAAATTACAAATTACAACGAGCAATTAGCTATTTATTGTGACATGGTCACAATGCAGAACTGTAATTTTTAATCATATTTTTAATTTATTTAATTTAAAATGTATGCTCTCTACCTCAAATTAGTAGTGTCTTGTTCCGGTACATCATACTTTTCCGTTAGCAATATAATCGTGTTCGTTATCTATTTAATTACTTCGTGAAAAAATTTTTGAATTGAAATAATGTGACATTCAGTATAAACTGAAAGCTCGAATTTAGTTAATCGGGGCCTCCAGCGCCTAAGATTCCATATCTTGTCTCGAAATTTATCTATCATACTCCTTTCTCCAGATTAATTAAGGAAGGGCAGATGGACAGACAGACGACAGTGGGAATTTATAAGTCTACAATTTTTTCAAATTGCAGCTTAATTATAACAAAGGAATTTAAACTTTTCATCGATGATGTAGATGCATCATTTCAATGTTCTCGTTTTTAGGTGCTTTTAGCCTGTATTTTATTTCTTTTTATATGTCGTCAATCACATTTCTTAAAATAATAATTATGTTAAGTTATTTATATTTATATTATATCCAAATGTAGCATTCATTAAATAACAGAAGTTATATAATCGTGTCACTTCAGCTATTTCGAATATTCAACCATTACCTCGACCAATACTCGTTTATTTTAGCCGCTAATTGATTCTTTTGGTACAAATAAGAAATAAGAAATAAAAAAAATATAAATAATAATAAAGTATTGATTTGTTTGACATGTACAGTACAGTACAGTTGTATGGTAGCCTACGCATAGCCTATTTTATCCGATTTTTCTCATCGGTGATTTAAATTAAATTTTAAATATGTTACTATCCATTGATGTTTTCGTGTATTATCGTTTTATATTTATTTATAGAAACATTTATTAAAACTGGTATCAGAATCAATCACTTAAAGCGACATGTTACGTGTATTCCTAACACAAACAATTTACTGTCTTTGTTTACTGTGATTGTATCACCATTCAAATTTATGTATACAAATCTTCAAAGGAACATATATGAAATGAACAAACCGATTACATTTTCAGTTTTTCTTGCCATTCTATTCTCTAGAGTCTACTTTCAAACGACTATTTACTTTTTTCTGCTTATTCGGTGACAACAGTTCTAAAATCATCGATCTAAGCCGAAAGAAAGGAATTGTCATTTAAAAGATACTGAAGAACATTTACGCATAAAACAAATGTGTCAAAAACACAAATGTATTGAACTCAGTGAAAAATGCAAAGTGTGGATATTATAACTAATATCTGTTGGAATAACGGCTTACAAGTGCATTGCATTTTTCAAATAGATTGTTAGAGATTCGTTTGCTTAGTTTTAGTTACTTAAATTTGTTAAATTTACGCCTATATTTAATTTATCATAAAATTTTGAATTATTGTGAAATTATGATAAATTGAATATAAAGTCATTTGAACACGTGTATAATTTATTTATTATATAAATCTATCAATAAAAATTGATTTTTATTGCTATATTTTTAAACTACTTTTATAGTCAGTTATAAAAATAGCTTGACCCTGGTGCCTGGTTTTTATGCAGCTGGGTCACACTATTGTCATGCGTTTCTCAAAATAACAGTTAATACTATTTATTTAATTTATATTTATTGAATTATTATTTCATTAATAAAATTTGTTTTTATAGTTTTATATTATGGTGTTTATAAATTGTTAAATTTGTTTCTTTCTGATCCTTTGAATTTTATTTAACATATATACAATATATATATTGTGTCCTTAGTCCTTGACATGTTTATGCTCGAGACAAACATGCTGCTTGTCCTACTCTTGCTATAACTTAGAGTTACTTCTAAATCCATAACAAAAGTAATTAGCTTAAGAATTATTTTCGTTAATTATAATGACCGGTTTATCATTGATCCTAACATAATTTTACGTCAATCGCATTAAACTACGCAACATTGTTCTTCATAAAGTACAGTATTGAACTGTTTTGAGACAGCTTACTATATTAGTTAATTAACTCGTTTAGCTCTCAAATCTAGAATTAGATAAATATTTTTTTCTGCTTTATATTTTATGTTATTACTGTTCAAAATTTTTATTTTGAATTTAAGAAATTATATTTAATCCATATAAATTTCTAAATGCATTGATAATCGTACCGTACATAGGAAAATTAATAGGAAATTACTTCGTACAACGTAAATCTTATTTCTCAGGTTCGAAAATCAAAACCAATTATTCTATCGGTAATTGTGCACTAGACGTAATTATAAGTTATAGCATTTGCATTCCGCCGTAAAAAGTAGTGCTAAACATTTCGAAAAATCTTATATTCGATAAAGGTGAATTTTATTTTCCATTTTAAAAAGTTAACTTCGAAAAAATTTTAATCATAGGATAGTGAATTGTCCCACTGAGCTACCTGATTGGTCCGAATTGATACGAATGACTGAATGCTATTGAAGTAATTGCATTCAGTTGCTGCAATATTATATGTGATAATCTGATTCCATTTCAGAAATCAAACACATTTTCATGATACAATTTTTTCGGATCTCCGAACTCTTCGTATTGGTCGATCATATCGTTGAGTTTTAGACGGTCTTGTTGAGGTCACAATAAACTCGACTTATTTATATATTTACATATTTGAACTGCTTTGTAGAGATCTATTCGCATACAAAATTCACGTACAAAAGCTTCTACAAATTTATCCTTTATTTTAATGGGTTGTAAGGCGTTTCGGCCTTTGAAGCTCTTATCAGACAGGAAGAATAACATATTAAAACCAAATAAATTACTAAATACATTGTTTGGCTTTAATATGTTATTCTTCCTGTCTGATAAGAGCTTCAAAGACCGAAACGCCTTACAACCCATTGAAATACAGGATAAATTTACACCAGACTTTGTATGTAAATTTTTCGACAAGTGATAAGAATACATCTTCGTAAGGCAATTCAAATACAGGTAAATGAAATGTCATATCTACCGATGGAAAGAAGTTGCTGTATTTATATGTTTTTGGCAATAGAAACAAATTAATTTTAATACTTTCAAATATACTTTTGACAAATATTAAATTTATTAATATTTAAGCCGTCGAAATTCAAATATTAATTACGAAATTCTATAAGTATAATTTAATTTAGGTCTAATTAAAATTCGGTATAGCTTTATATAATGAAAAAATGAGCAAAATAATAGCCTAATCGAAATTTAAATAAATTTATAATTACAGGATTGCAATTATCGTTTCTTTACACGACAGTCGATGGTTATAAAACTTCAGACGTTTATTTAGTTTAAATGCCAATCGAATATGTACGTTGAAGATTTGTATATTTTATACAAATAACAGTTATGTTAGAAATAAATATTTATTGTAATAATTTATTTAAAATCGGTCTAACCAAGTCGGATAACCGATTTCACTCGAAAATCGGTTTATTTTTCTGCGGACGTTAACATAAAATTAGATTATTTTGTATATTTGTTTATCATACCGTATAGAGTCGTAACTTAGAGAATTAGAGCGTGTTCCTTAAAATATAAATTTAACTAAAATCTCCCATTGAATATATCACCAGTTATAAATATACTCGGGTTATATAAACATGGAGAATTATTTTAATCCGATGCAGAATACAGATGCGAGTTGTTATAAAATAGACTTTAAAATCGGGAAATAAACTTTTAAATATAATAATAAAAATACAGTAATAAAATTATTTCTTTATATTTAAGATAAACCAGTTAAAATTTTTTTACATATTCCAATACGTCAAATTTAATATAATTTATTAATTTATAAATAATATAATTTTATATTATTTATATTAAATACGTAAATTATATATTATGTAATTAAACGACAAAATGATATTATTTTCTAAATTTATCGTTCTCTACGATAAAAAGAAAAAATCATTTACGTAGCTCCATCTATTGGGCAGGTGAGTGGTGCGCAAAGTAGTATGCGCAATAATGTCGAAGAGCAGTGGCCATGTTGAATTTGACGTCGTGGAGTTGATCGGAGGTCAGCAATTATTACGAGTGAAAACAATCACAGAACTCATTCGACGTATACTAAGGATAAATCCTAAACGTTGCCAAACTGGATAAACTACCGGAATATCTACGAGATACGGTGGATTGGTTTATTGGGTGAGTGAATCGAGATCGGTGCCGGTAGCTTCAATATTTAATTTCGAGATAGAAAAAATAAATACTTTTAAAGGTCGGCAATCCAAAGGTTTTCCGAATTACTAATTAATCTTTCATTTCTCCCAATTACCTTTCCAATATATTCATAAAAGTAATTATTCGGCGTGCATGTATACCTGTATGTGTAATATACACACATACACACATGTACAGCGTTTATTTATATTATTTCATATGCAATAATATAAATAAACGTTTTAAACGATCTTAAACGCTATTATTATTATCGTTTGGTATATATATACGAAAATTATTTCTCAGAAATATTCCAGTTTATCACATGTAATTATTACCTTATATATTATTTAGAATAAAAATAATTAAATTTATAGATCGTTAAACACTCGTAATATACGTCATCGAAATATTTTTGAAGTCTTCTAATATTTTCCCCCCATAAAATTGTTCAAATACGAATACAAAACAGTAAAATATTATTTTAAATGTTGCATCTGATAAATTTTTAAAATTATTTTCTTTTTAGGTTAAAAATATTTTTCTATATTTGAATGAGCGCATAACGCAGCATAAGTTATAACTATGCTTTTATTTATGAATATTCATTATTGTATAGAATTTCTTTGTATTGTTTATGATAATATTTTAATATTTTTCTGATGTATTTCCGTGAGAACAACAAATAAGAAATTAGTGTCGATTCTTTCATTGCCGTTCTTTCTTTTTTTTTTATTTTATTTTGTCGAAAGGACTATGACCCTGGTGCGAGGTCGGGTAAAATGGTTATTCTGTGTATTTTAAGATGTACAATAGAAATATTTATAAAGTTATTAATCTATTTTAAAATAAAAAGAATAAAAAGTTTAACGTCCGAATTCGAATAAAGAACGAATTGTGAAAATTTATAATAGATAAGACGATTCTTCGTGCGTTTTAAATGGAGAATTTCTATTTTAGTCGCCATATTTGCATGTTGGTTGGAGATTAATGATGTAATTTGTTAGCACGCGACGCTAAATATAAGAAAAATGAATTTTTCATTATATAAACCATCTTAATTTTGTTCTAAAGTGACCGAAATATATATAAATACTCTCGAAAAATATAAAAAAAATAATTGATGATAAATTTAAAAATAACTACGTTATCAACGGCGTGTTTTAAATAACTGGAAGCGGATTACGCACCAAAATCGCTTCTTCGTTTATATTCGAAAAATTTAATTAGCAAAGGAAATTATAATTTAAATTTTTTTATATTTTATATAACAATCGTGAATTTAGTCCGAAAACTGCTTATACTTTTGAGAGATGTGTATGGATTTTTAAATTGGATATTTCAATTATTTACTCTACAAAAAGAACTACTCTTTGAAGTTAAAAGAATTTAAACATAGAGTAAGTATAGAATTCTATACTTACTCCATGAATTTAAATTTTAGCTTACGTGAAGAAAAATTCTAAAATTGATTCTAATTTAAATACTTATTTACGTGTATTAATGACATTATATTATCGCAATATCCTATTTATATATTCGCATAATATCGACGTATAAGTTATAAAAAGAGTGAAATATAAAAGAAAATTGACCGTTTTAATTAATCTTCTAGATTTAAATTATTAAAATAATATTTTGAAATATAAATTGTTTTAAAACTTTTTAAATACATAATTTAACGTAAATTAATTTTTTTCTCCTTAAAATTACATCACCCGATTGGTGACGAAACATTTGCATGATTTTTATTTTCTGATCGATCGCCGTATAAACAACTTTTATTTGATCGGTTGTTTAAACTGCACGTGGCGCCATCTGTTGCGGCGCGTCTTAATCTCAGA
>NW_019384552.1:357359-365503 GCF_000671375.1 Centruroides sculpturatus | reverse complement strand
ACACCTGGTCCTAAAACGAATTAGTTAGAAAACAAATGACTATTAAGTTTAACATATTTAGATTTTTACAGCTACGGTGAGAAACGTTTAAAATCTACAACAGCCCTGTCGCGTCCTTTGAGATATACTAGTGATGCGACAAAAGAGGTATTTGACATTGACCGGTATCAGCATCCTGGGGATTTGGCAATCTGCGTGTATGCACACTCTGCAACCATGTTCGATTCCATCCATTAGCCACTCGTAGTGAGCTATTTGACTAAGTGCATTGTTTTAAGATTTAAAAAGTAAAGAATATTTTATATTTTTATGCACGTTTCTTTACAAAGCTATATTTAATTATAATTTTGTTTAAAAGTATATTCATACAATTGAAGAATATTTTGTACCAGGTATGTACCCATACATCCACCACACATTTCACCAAGTAAATTTTTATTATTTTATTTTTAATTGTAGCCCTTATATCGTGGCTAGCGATTTGGAATGTAATTGTGATATTAAAAATACATTTAGAAAAGTCTACGGTTTTTACTGGCTAATCGAATAAACGATACGAATATATCCTAGACCAGGTATGGCCAACATACGGCTCGCGGGCCAGATTCGGCCTGTCTAATGAATTTATTTGGCCCACGATTAATCTTTCAATATTAGCTACTCAAGTCCGAATAGCTCGATGAAAAATTCTGACGCCTAAAAAAAATCAATAACTCACTGTGCATTTAGAGTTAACGCTCCATTACAAATCTCTTAAGTACAGCGTAGAATGTTAATGCATGATAATGTGAAAAATGTATCTAATCTCTATGTACAATTTAGTCTCTACAGGGTGACACCACAATGAGATCTCGCACCACCTCAGAATCTTTCTAGGGCAGCCTCTGGTTTGGCCCATGAAAATAGTTTTCTTTCCAATTTGGCCCGGGGACAAAAACTGTTGCCCTAGACCATCACTGACGTGCAAGTGACTGATTGCCCCTGGATGTCGGCTTCTTACAGCAACACAGCTTCCCTATCACCAATGTCATGGCACGCCACTGGAGCAATCTAACAGCCGGACTGTCACCAAATTTGGGAGAGTTACTAAGGATGACATGGGAAAGAGATTCTGCAAAGAAAAAAAAGTAGTATCTAAATTTGCCAGTAGGGGTGGATTTGGTGCTATTGTAGCAAATCAGCTAAGAATTTGCATAAAACCCAGTTGCAATTAACAAACACACGAATGAATAATCAGACAGAGGTTTCAGTGCAATAATGAAAGTTTAATTAATCAGCAAATAACCTTCTCCCTCTTTCAATGTGACCACCGTCCTGCTTGACAATACATTGCATCCTGAGCACTGTGTTCTCTATGGCCGAGCGTAACATGTCCACAGGAATGTTCATCACAGTTAGAGAAATGTTAACCTTCAAGGTCATCAAGTTGAGGACACCACCAAGATAAACCTTGGACTTTAAGTAAACCCACAGGAAAAAGTCACATGGGGTTAGATCCGGGAGTTAGAACCTTCAACGAGTGCATTTGCAACATCACTAACTGTCTGTGCAGACACTGATTTTTGCCCACTGCCAGGCCAAACTGCTAAGGATCCTGTCTCTTCAAATTTCTTTATTAAGTCTTTCAATGCATTAATTGATAGAGGACCTCTGCGCGGGTTGTTATGGGTTCTAAACTCATGAAGAGTGCCTGGTGCGCTTGATTGGTGAAGATAATAAAGTTTCACAAGCAATGCATGCTGAGGTAACGAAAGATGCATGTTGAACTCTGCTGAAGTCTGGAATGCGCTTCAGACTTTTGTCTTTATCTTTTAAGCTCAAATTAGGTGGCACTGCTGTCGACCACGTCATTGTGAATTTGGATTTTGAGGTGTTACCAGCACATTATGCAAATTCTTAGCTGTTTCGCTACAGCAGTGCCAAATCCACACCTACTGGCAAATTTTAGTACTACTTTTTTCCTTCGCAGAATCTCTTTTCCAAGGCATTCTTAGTCAAGCTCCCAAATTTGGCGACAGTCCAGCTGTTAGAATGCTTTACAGATGTCTCTGAGTACCATCAGTTTAAAAAAACACCCTGTATATAACTAAACTTTCAGAGTGCTTTTGAAGCCATTGAAAATGCATTTCTACTCATAAAGTGTATGCAATTTTCTGTTTTTGCTGTTAAATAAAGGTTCAATTGTTTCAGGGGTTGTTAGAGAGAGAGAGAGAGGGGGGTTGAGAGAGCTTAATTTCTCTCTCTCTCTAACAGATAAGATGATAAAAAAATTGAATTATGACTATTTACAAAAAATTTTTAAATTTTTCGAGTCTATGTTTTATCCTTTTTAACATACCACAGAAGTAACAGTATATTGGCTTGGATGAACTTCCACAGAACACGTGATAAATTATAACAAAAAACACACGAAGTTAAAAACGATCGAAACGCCGACCTTTTATTTGAGGATTCGGCGTCCTTAAGCATTAAAAACAATGGTTACAATTTCTGACCATAACTTCCATGTTCTTTAGCACAATATATAACTGGTTCAGGCCCTCTGGTGGTGATTTTGGGTAATCATAAAGTTCATTTGCATAACAGCATACATGATAACATGAGAAACCCAGGATATTTTCAAATAAAAAAANTAATATATTATGAAATTTTAAAAAACAGAAAATTGTAGTCTTTCCTTTCAGAGTGCTTTTGAAGCCATTGAAAATGCATTTCTACTCATAAAGTGTATGCAATTTTCTGTTTTTGCTGTTAAATAAAGGTTCAATTGTTTCAGGGGTTGTTAGAGAGAGAGGGGGGTTGAGAGAGCTTAATTTCTCTCTCTCTCTAACAGATAAGATGATAAAAAAATTGAATTATGACTATTTACAAAAAATTTTTAAATTTTTCGAGTCTATGTTTTATCCTTTTTAATATTTTTTTATTTGAAAATATCCTGGGTTTCTCATGTCATCATGTATGCTGTTAGATAAGATGATGTTTCATGTAGTAACAACTCTATTCTTGGTTCTATCACGACCATATCTAGGGCCATGATATGAAAACCTTTCCTGATGTTAGTTGTGTTTTCTTAGTCTTCTTGCAAGAGAACAGGAGGTAATACTGTTGATATATTCTCAATTGCTGTTGAATGTTGAATCATCTATCAGCATTATATATATATACCTAGTAATGCAAGAGTACATTGCAAGTCTTTTTTATTATGTAATAACTCATATGCTGTCTGATTCCTTTTAAAACATAGGATACACAAGTGGATTCTTAGTGGATACCTATGAAGAGCTATACACTCAAATAGACAGTTTAATTTTAGTTAAAGTTTCTTCCCTCCAAAATGTTTTCAGAGGTCATCCTTAGTGCATAATTTCATTACACAGTTTGAACACAAAAAACTATATAGTGAAAAATTTTAGAACACCAGTCCTTCCAAACATCAAACCAGTTTCTTTGATGTATGTACTGATATGTGTTTCACCATTAGTTCTACTAGCAGAATTCTTTCCAAGATTCCATGTTGTTTTGCAATCTCTTTGATATATGCAATTTCTTTAAAAATATTGTGAATGTTTGTACAATGCCTTTTGGACCTCTTTTTATTAGGGTCCAAAAGGCAGTGCTTTTATATTTCTGTGAGTTACTCAAAATCTTTGGGATATGGCGAGGTACTTGCTCAGCTTCATATAAATGGATGATACTACCACTATGTCTTTCAACCTAATGTTTACATCTAGGAAATGTCCTCTATATAGTAAAATTATGTGCTGAGGATGGTCTTACAAAGGCTGAAAACATTCTGGAGCAAAAAACTTAACTGAAGTTTTAAGATTTGTGGACAATATTTAATAATAATCGAATTTCATTATTATCTTTTAAGAAAAAAAGATTAAATATTCCATCTTTAAGCGAATGTCCTGAAAAATATTTAATTTCTTTACTTCCTCAAAATTAGGTTTGTTGGGTTGCAATTTGAAAAAATTATACACCTATAAATTGCCACTGTTGTCCATATGTATTTCCTTAAACTTGATAATGGAGTTAGATAGATGAAAGACATGACCAGATATGGAAACCTTAGGGGCTGGAAGCCCCAATTAACTATATATGAACTTCCAATGCAAACCAGAAGTCATGTTATTTCAATTAAAAAATTCTCCTTGAAAAGTATTCGATGGATGACCGGCACAACTCTTGTTAAAGGAAAAGTATGATGTACAGGGGCAAGCCACTACTAATTTGAGGTGGAGAGCATATATTTTAAGTTAAATAAATTAAAAATATGATTGTCACAATGCCAGGCTGCAATTTTCAATGTCACAATAAATAATTCTGTTAATATTGCATTTATATTTTACTTTTAATATCTGTAATTTTGTCATTTCTAAGTTTGTAATATGATTAAATGTTATTTTGATTTTTTATGCTGAACTTTAAACTGACAGTTATAATGGCCAAACAATTGTTTTTCAGACTAAAACTACTGTATTTAAGCTGTTATGAATAATAGTCACTTCATACAGTTATATGTAAAAAATATTCAAAAATATAAATAATATATGTATTAATATACAATATTCAATAAATAATGCAAATAATTTTAAAAATAAGTTATAAATTATCCAAATCTTTTAAAATAATTAGTTTATGTTGTTTATTTTTTAATTATTTACACTTAAATATATTTTTTGAAATATTAAAAAATATTTAATAAATACAAATTATTAAACAAAATAATGTTAATTAGCAATTTGTTATATAAAAATCTATCCATTTTTATATTTTTTTAATATTAATCAATAAATATTTCATTGTATTCTTAGTGAATATACAGAATATGTGAACAATTAATGATTAGTAGAATATGAAAATACAAAATAGAAATTCCTGGATTAACTTGTTATTGAGGCAATGTTTATTTTTTTTATGTACTGTTTATTACATCATTTCAATATTATTGTAGTTGTCATTAGTCATTTTCTAAGAATGACCTTAGATAAACAACTAAGGTCATTTTACATAAAAATTTTGTGTTTGAAAGATCTTATGATATATAATTCATCACTAAAATTGTAATTAAATATGTACATTTTATTATTATTTTGTAAATATTTTTGTTTTTAATGCAGGTATAATTGTTAAAAGAGAGTGGAAATTAACTATCAATTGACATTTCATTTTGATTGTAAAATAAATAATAAATGACAATAATGTTAACAAATCATAAAGGACACATTATACTTTATTTACTATCTTGGTGCAGTGATGTGACTCATTGTAGTCATGGAAAATGCAGTATTTTCACCAAATAGTTCTAGTCTACATGCTGTTTTAGCCCAGATAACCTGCTATGTGCTCTTCCCATTTTACTTTCATTTGGTTCATAAGAATTACTGTAGTAGTATATTCTAGCATGCTGAGACAATTTAGCATTCAAAATAGCATTTTCAAAAAGATCAAGCATTTTCAATCTTTGAAGCATTTTTTGTTCAGAATGTTTTGTTATTTTCAAAAATATTCACAAACTGTTCACAAAGTAGTAATAAAATTTTTACAGAACTTTCATAAAATGTTATGATTTATTTAGTGATAATAGGTAACATTAATATATTATGAAATTTTAAAAAACAGAAAATTGTAGTCTTTCACAAAAATTTTCAAATTATAAGAGCATTATGATTATAAAAAAATAACAATAAAAAATCAATATTTAATAAATTTTGTTGTTTTCTATTGCAAGTTCTAGCAAAAGTAAACAAGAAAGTAGAGTATGAATTAGATTTAAAAATCAGTCTTTTTGCAGAAAGCAAATTAATTGCATTTATTTTTAGTACCATTAACTAGATAATTTTCATATTGATTATTTTACAAATTTAGGATTGTTATAATCTTCAGCTACTCATCTAATAGCATCAATAATGGATTTGATTGATTGAGCAATGTATGATTTTTTCAAAATGACTTAAGTGTCTGGTAATATCTGTCATAATATACGTTATCTGCAATTCTTTGTCTTCAGAATAACTTTACTTGATCTTATAGATTGCTTGATTTGCTAATCATCATATAACAATATGGTAAATTCTATAATATGTATCTATAAATGAGAATTTTTTAAAATAAAAACAAAACCTTTAAATACCAGTAACAGAACTTTAACGAAAACATGAAACATTTTCGGCCTTCATGAAGGCCTGCTTCAGGTTTTTTAACAAAACAGAGTTCCACAAAATGGAATGTTAGAATGATAATATTCAAAAAATCAGTTTTTAAAATTTCGAATATCTCACACTGTAAGCCAAATTCATATAGTAGATAGACTAAAAATCATAAATGTTTTGAATATTATTGTTAAACAGAATTCCATTTTGGAATTTGTTTTGTTAAAAATCCAAGGCAGGCCTTGGTGAAGGCTGAAAAAGTTTGCTGTTTTTGTTAAAGTTCTATTACTGGTATTTAAAAGTTTTGTTTTTATATGATTGCTCCAGTAATTTGAAAAGGTGATAGTTATGAGAATTTTTTTGTTTGTTTGTTCTCTATATACTGCTGGGCCATTCCACCAATTGTTATGAAACTCAGCAGTTATGTTAATATGCTTCTAACTTAGATAATGTCATACATCCCACCCCAAAATGTTGATTGAATTTTATATAGCAGTTAATTTCTGTTTACATTGCCTTTGCTGAATTTACATGTAGTGCCATTTATTGGCAAAAAATTAAAAAAGTAGATAATTTTAAAAATTTGTATAAAAAAAGATGTGATCAACATAGAAACACATCCATACTGTGTTATTTCATACAGAATGTAAATTCACTTATTCGTTAAGCTCTAACTAGCTGTTAGGTAATATAAGAAAATATGCAAATACAAGGGCAGTTTTTTTCAACCTCCAATGGTCCATAAAAAAAAAAAAGACAAGTGTAAATAACAAAATGAATTTATTACCAAAAGCTACAAATCTGGTTACTTTTTGACATAATCACCATGAAGATTGAGGCATTTGTCATATCTGTGGACGAGCCTTTCCATCCCCTCTTTATAGAATGTTGCTGCCAGTGAATTGCGATGTCCTTAACAATGTTGTTTTGAAGATCATCATTAGTCTCAAACCTCTGTCCTCCTAGCCAAGTTTTCAGTTCAGGAAAGAGGTGGAAATCTTCACACATTAAAAAGTTCCAAGCTGGGTGGAAGTGATCACCATATTTAAACACCCAGCGTATAGCCCCGATTAAGCATCAAGCAACTTTCACCTCATCCTGAATAGAAAAAGTGGCTAGGAGGGCAGAGGTTTGAGACTAATGACGATCTTCAAAACAATGTTAGTGCCATCTCAAGTCATTAGCGACATTCTATCAAGAGGGAATGTAAAACATGTCCACAGATATGACAAATGCCTCAATCTTCATGGTGATTATGTCGAAAAGTAACCAGGTTTGTAGCTAACTTTGATAATAAATCCATTTTGTTATTTACATTTGTTTTTTTTCTTATGGACAATCGGAGGTTGAAAAAAAAAGCACGTCAGTGGTTCCCAAAGTGTGCACCACAAGGGCACCACAAAATCTTATAAAATTTTTATAATGTATGTTGAATTTAATTAAATTTGGAAGACATTTCTTTTCAGAAATAAGTAGACACAGTGAATTTTTGCCATACATCAGTTTTGATTTATATTCAATAAAATAACTCTTTGTAAGAATTGTTAGACTATTCTGCAAATCTGTTAAACCCTGATGCATAATTAGTAAAGAATTTAGAGAATAAATATACAGTAGAACCTCCATTATCCAGATTTTCGATTATCCGGATTGTTCAAAATAAACAAAAATTTTACGAATTTGCTGATTTGCACTTGGCGAATTACGATACTCTTTATGTACGTGATGGAATGCATAACTTTTTTTGTTTCAACAACATTTCACCCAGCACAGTGGCCATAAACTCTTAAATATATTTTGTGTCGTAACAAAAATATAACTTGACATACAGTGGTACCTCAGGTTACGAACGCCCCAGCATACGAAATTTTCAGGATACGACATGAAATTCGAACATATTTTTGCTCCACTATACGAACAAAAACTCACCATACGACGTTACATTAGTTCGCATTTTTCATTTGTTTTTCTTACTACAGTTATTTTTTT
>NW_019384552.1:354070-357032 GCF_000671375.1 Centruroides sculpturatus | reverse complement strand
TAATATAATTTATTAATTTATAAATTATATAATTTTATATTATTTATATTAAATACGTAAATTATATATTATGTAATTAAACGACAAAATGATATTATTTTCTAAATTTATCGTTCTCTACGATAAAAAGAAAAAATCATTTACGTAGCTCCATCTATTGGGCAGGTGAGTGGTGCGCAAAGTAGTATGCGCAATAATGTCGAAGAGCAGTGGCCATGTTGAATTTGACGTCGTGGAGTTGATCGGAGGTCAGCAATTATTACGAGTGAAAACAATCACAGAACTCATTCGACGTATACTAAGGATAAATCCTAAACGTTGCCAAACTGGATAAACTACCGGAATATCTACGAGATACGGTGGATTGGTTTATTGGGTGAGTGAATCGAGATCGGTGCCGGTAGCTTCAATATTTAATTTCGAGATAGAAAAAATAAATACTTTTAAAGGTCGGCAATCCAAAGGTTTTCCGAATTACTAATTAATCTTTCATTTCTCCCAATTACCTTTCCAATATATTCATAAAAGTAATTATTCGGCGTGCATGTATACCTGTATGTGTAATATACACACATACACACATGTACAGCGTTTATTTATATTATTTCATATGCAATAATATAAATAAACGTTTTAAACGATCTTAAACGCTATTATTATTATCGTTTGGTATATATATACGAAAATTATTTCTCAGAAATATTCCAGTTTATCACATGTAATTATTACCTTATATATTATTTAGAATAAAAATAATTAAATTTATAGATCGTTAAACACTCGTAATATACGTCATCGAAATATTTTTGAAGTCTTCTAATATTTTCCCCCCATAAAATTGTTCAAATACGAATACAAAACAGTAAAATATTATTTTAAATGTTGCATCTGATAAATTTTTAAAATTATTTTCTTTTTAGGTTAAAAATATTTTTCTATATTTGAATGAGCGCATAACGCAGCATAAGTTATAACTATGCTTTTATTTATGAATATTCATTATTGTATAGAATTTCTTTGTATTGTTTATGATAATATTTTAATATTTTTCTGATGTATTTCCGTGAGAACAACAAATAAGAAATTAGTGTCGATTCTTTCATTGCCGTTCTTTCTTTTTTTTTTATTTTTATTTTGTCGAAAGGACTATGACCCTGGTGCGAGGTCGGGTAAAATGGTTATTCTGTGTATTTTAAGATGTACAATAGAAATATTTATAAAGTTATTAATCTATTTTAAAATAAAAAGAATAAAAAGTTTAACGTCCGAATTCGAATAAAGAACGAATTGTGAAAATTTATAATAGATAAGACGATTCTTCGTGCGTTTTAAATGGAGAATTTCTATTTTAGTCGCCATATTTGCATGTTGGTTGGAGATTAATGATGTAATTTGTTAGCACGCGACGCTAAATATAAGAAAAATGAATTTTTCATTATATAAACCATCTTAATTTTGTTCTAAAGTGACCGAAATATATATAAATACTCTCGAAAAATATAAAAAAAATAATTGATGATAAATTTAAAAATAACTACGTTATCAACGGCGTGTTTTAAATAACTGGAAGCGGATTACGCACCAAAATCGCTTCTTCGTTTATATTCGAAAAATTTAATTAGCAAAGGAAATTATAATTTAAATTTTTTTATATTTTATATAACAATCGTGAATTTAGTCCGAAAACTGCTTATACTTTTGAGAGATGTGTATGGATTTTTAAATTGGATATTTCAATTATTTACTCTACAAAAAGAACTACTCTTTGAAATTAAAAGAATTTAAACATAGAGTAAGTATAGAATTCTATACTTACTCCATGAATTTAAATTTTAGCTTACGTGAAGAAAAATTCTAAAATTGATTCTAATTTAAATACTTATTTACGTGTATTAATGACATTATATTATCGCAATATCCTATTTATATATTCGCATAATATCGACGTATAAGTTATAAAAAGAGTGAAATATAAAAGAAAATTGACCGTTTTAATTAATCTTCTAGATTTAAATTATTAAAATAATATTTTGAAATATAAATTGTTTTAAAACTTTTTAAATACATAATTTAACGTAAATTAATTTTTTTTCTCCTTAAAATTACATCACCCGATTGGTGACGAAACATTTGCATGATTTTTATTTTCTGATCGATCGCCGTATAAACAACTTTTATTTGATCGGTTGTTTAAACTGCACGTGGCGCCATCTGTTGCGGCGCGTCTTAATCTCAGACCAGTAAACAAATATGGCGTCGGAAGTCGTGCATTTTAAACATAATATGGAAAGTATGGATTACTGCAGTAAAATTTTAAATTCGGAAAACGTGAACGATTTCGAAATATTTCTAATTAATTACGAATTATCAAGATTAAAAACAAAATAGTGAATGATTTATCCATGTCTGTGCCAATTTGTCAGGTTTTCGAAAAACTTTTCGCATGCTGCGTTAGGTTTTGTATATTATTATAAATGTATATTTATAGCGTTAAGGAATAAATTGAAATTCCTTATATTTAATTATAAAACGAGTTTCAGTTTATTCTTTCGATGGATAAATATTAAAATTTTTAATATTTTATAGTTTTAAACTTTTAATAATTTATATACTGCAGGTAGGCCTACTGTGGTACTTTCAAAAATATCTTAAATCTATTTTAATCAATTCATAATTAATATTTCATATATCAGAATCAGATAAAGTGTGCTATTGGAAATAAACTTTGCATATTAATTGATACAAACTGTGTGTGTCAAAAGTTAACTGTTTAATAATTTAAATATCTATGCAGATAAATAGTATAATCTCATAGTAGGCCTATATTTTTAATATATTTAGAACGAAAGTCGAATAGGGTAGAATTAAATGTCTTAGTGTTCGTGATATTTAAAATAGTCATTTTATAATAACTTGTTATTTTTACATATATATATTTTAACATGTAACAGAAGAGGGACTT
>NW_019384552.1:338727-351646 GCF_000671375.1 Centruroides sculpturatus | reverse complement strand
TCTATGTTTTATCCTTTTTAACATACCACAGAAGTAACAGTATATTGGCTTGGATGAACTTCCACAGAACACGTGATAAATTATAACAAAAAACACACGAAGTTAAAAACGATCGAAACGCCGACCTTTTATTTGAGGATTCGGCGTCCTTAAGCATTAAAAACAATGGTTACAATTTCTGACCATAACTTCCATGTTCTTTAGCACAATATATAACTGGTTCAGGCCCTCTGGTGGTGATTTTGGGTAATCATAAAGTTCATTTGCATAACAGCATACATGATAACATGAGAAACCCAGGATATTTTCAAATAAAAAAATATAAAAAGATAGACTCGAAAAATTTAAAAACTTTTTGTAAATAGTCATAATTCAATTTTTTTTTTTTTTTTATTTGAAAATATCCTGGGTTTCTCATGTCATCATGTATGCTGTTAGATAAGATGATGTTTCATGTAGTAACAACTCTATTCTTGGTTCTATCACGACCATATCTAGGGCCATGATATGAAAACCTTTCCTGATGTTAGTTGTGTTTTCTTAGTCTTCTTGCAAGAGAACAGGAGGTAATACTGTTGATATATTCTCAATTGCTGTTGAATGTTGAATCATCTATCAGCATTATATATATATACCTAGTAATGCAAGAGTACATTGCAAGTCTTTTTTATTATGTAATAACTCATATGCTGTCTGATTCCTTTTAAAACATAGGATACACAAGTGGATTCTTAGTGGATACCTATGAAGAGCTATACACTCAAATAGACAGTTTAATTTTAGTTAAAGTTTCTTCCCTCCAAAATGTTTTCAGAGGTCATCCTTAGTGCATAATTTCATTACACAGTTTGAACACAAAAAACTATATAGTGAAAAATTTTAGAACACCAGTCCTTCCAAACATCAAACCAGTTTCTTTGATGTATGTACTGATATGTGTTTCACCATTAGTTCTACTAGCAGAATTCTTTCCAAGATTCCATGTTGTTTTGCAATCTCTTTGATATATGCAATTTCTTTAAAAATATTGTGAATGTTTGTACAATGCCTTTTGGACCTCTTTTTATTAGGGTCCAAAAGGCAGTGCTTTTATATTTCTGTGAGTTACTCAAAATCTTTGGGATATGGCGAGGTACTTGCTCAGCTTCATATAAATGGATGATACTACCACTATGTCTTTCAACCTAATGTTTACATCTAGGAAATGTCCTCTATATAGTAAAATTATGTGCTGAGGATGGTCTTACAAAGGCTGAAAACATTCTGGAGCAAAAAACTTAACTGAAGTTTAAGATTTGTGGACAATATTTAATAATAATCGAATTTCATTATTATCTTTTAAGAAAAAAAGATTAAATATTCCATCTTTAAGCGAATGTCCTGAAAAATATTTAATTTCTTTACTTCCTCAAAATTAGGTTTGTTGGGTTGCAATTTGAAAAAATTATACACCTATAAATTGCCACTGTTGTCCATATGTATTTCCTTAAACTTGATAATGGAGTTAGATAGATGAAAGACATGACCAGATATGGAAACCTTAGGGGCTGGAAGCCCCAATTAACTATATATGAACTTCCAATGCAAACCAGAAGTCATGTTATTTCAATTAAAAAATTCTCCCTGAAAAGTATTCGATGGATGACTGGCACAACTCTTGTTAAAGGAAAAGTATGATGTACAGGGGCAAGCCACTACTAATTTGAGGTGGAGAGCATATATTTTAAGTTAAATAAATTAAAAATATGATTGTCACAATGCCAGGCTGCAATTTTCAATGTCACAATAAATAATTCTGTTAATATTGCATTTATATTTTACTTTTAATATCTGTAATTTTGTCATTTCTAAGTTTGTAATATGATTAAATGTTATTTTGATTTTTTATGCTGAACTTTAAACTGACAGTTATAATGGCCAAACAATTGTTTTTCAGACTAAAACTACTGTATTTAAGCTGTTATGAATAATAGTCACTTCATACAGTTATATGTAAAAAATATTCAAAAATATAAATAATATATGTATTAATATACAATATTCAATAAATAATGCAAATAATTTTAAAAATAAGTTATAAATTATCCAAATCTTTTAAAATAATTAGTTTATGTTGTTTATTTTTTAATTATTTACACTTAAATATATTTTTTGAAATATTAAAAAATATTTAATAAATACAAATTATTAAACAAAATAATGTTAATTAGCAATTTGTTATATAAAAATCTATCCATTTTTATATTTTTTAATATTAATCAATAAATATTTCATTGTATTCTTAGTGAATATACAGAATATATGAACAATTAATGATTAGTAGAATATGAAAATACAAAATAGAAATTCCTGGATTAACTTGTTATTGAGGCAATGTTTATTTTTTTTATGTACTGTTTATTACATCATTTCAATATTATTGTAGTTGTCATTAGTCATTTTCTAAGAATGACCTTAGATAAACAACTAAGGTCATTTTACATAAAAATTTTGTGTTTGAAAGATCTTATGATATATAATTCATCACTAAAATTATAATTAAATATGTACATTTTATTATTATTTTGTAAATATTTCTGTTTTTAATGCAGGTATAATTGTTAAAAGAGAGTGGAAATTAACTATCAATTGACATTTCATTTTGATAGTAAAATAAATAATAAATGACAATAATGTTAACAAATCATAAAGGACACATTATACTTTATTTACTATCTTGGTGCAGTGATGTGACTCATTGTAGTCATGGAAAATGCAGTATTTTCACCAAATAGTTCTAGTCTACATGCTGTTTTAGCCCAGATAACCTGCTATGTGCTCTTCCCATTTTACTTTCATTTGGTTCATAAGAATTACTGTAGTAGTATATTCTAGCATGCTGAGACAATTTAGCATTCAAAATAGCATTTTCAAAAAGATCAAGCATTTTCAATCTTTGAAGCATTTTTTGTTCAGAATGTTTTGTTATTTTCAAAAATATTCACAAACTGTTCACAAAGTAGTAATAAAATTTTTACAGAACTTTCATAAAATGTTATGATTTATTTAGTGATAATAGGTAACATTAATATATTATGAAATTTTAAAAAACAGAAAATTGTAGTCTTTCACAAAAATTTTCAAATTATAAGAGCATTATGATTATAAAAAAATAACAATAAAAAATCAATATTTAATAAATTTTGTTGTTTTCTATTGCAAGTTCTAGCAAAAGTAAACAAGAAAGTAGAGTATGAATTAGATTTAAAAATCAGTCTTTTTGCAGAAAGCAAATTAATTGCATTTATTTTTAGTACCATTAACTAGATAATTTTCATATTGATTATTTTACAAATTTAGGATTGTTATAATCTTCAGCTACTCATCTAATAGCATCAATAATGGATTTGATTGATTGAGCAATGTATGATTTTTTCAAAATGACTTAAGTGTCTGGTAATATCTGTCATAATATACGTTATCTGCAATTCTTTGTCTTCAGAATAACTTTACTTGATCTTATAGATTGCTTGATTTGCTAATCATCATATAACAATATGGTAAATTCTATAATATGTATCTATAAATGAGAATTTTTTAAAATAAAAACAAAACCTTTAAATACCAGTAACAGAACTTTAACGAAAACATGAAACATTTTCGGCCTTCATGAAGGCCTGCTTCAGGTTTTTTAACAAAACAGAGTTCCACAAAATGGAATGTTAGAATGATAATATTCAAAAAATCAGTTTTTAAAATTTCGAATATCTCACACTGTAAGCCAAATTCATATAGTAGATAGACTAAAAATCATAAATGTTTTGAATATTATTGTTAAACAGAATTCCATTTTGGAATTTGTTTTGTTAAAAATCCAAGGCAGGCCTTGGTGAAGGCTGAAAAAGTTTGCTGTTTTTGTTAAAGTTCTATTACTGGTATTTAAAAGTTTTGTTTTTATATGATTGCTCCAGTAATTTGAAAAGGTGATAGTTATGAGAATTTTTTTGTTTGTTTGTTCTCTATATACTGCTGGGCCATTCCACCAATTGTTATGAAACTCAGCAGTTATGTTAATATGCTTCTAACTTAGATAATGTCATACATCCCACCCCAAAATGTTGATTGAATTTTATATAGCAGTTAATTTCTGTTTACATTGCCTTTGCTGAATTTACATGTAGTGCCATTTATTGGCAAAAAATTAAAAAAGTAGATAATTTTAAAAATTTGTATAAAAAAAGATGTGATCAACATAGAAACACATCCATACTGTGTTATTTCATACAGAATGTAAATTCACTTATTCGTTAAGCTCTAACTAGCTGTTAGGTAATATAAGAAAATATGCAAATACAAGGGCAGTTTTTTTCAACCTCCAATGGTCCATAAAAAAAAAAAAGACAAGTGTAAATAACAAAATGAATTTATTACCAAAAGCTACAAATCTGGTTACTTTTTGACATAATCACCATGAAGATTGAGGCATTTGTCATATCTGTGGACGAGCCTTTCCATCCCCTCTTTATAGAATGTTGCTGCCAGTGAATTGCGATGTCCTTAACAATGTTGTTTTGAAGATCATCATTAGTCTCAAACCTCTGTCCTCCTAGCCAAGTTTTCAGTTCAGGAAAGAGGTGGAAATCTTCACACATTAAAAAGTTCCAAGCTGGGTGGAAGTGATCACCATATTTAAACACCCAGCGTATAGCCCCGATTAAGCATCAAGCAACTTTCACCTCATCCTGAATAGAAAAAGTGGCTAGGAGGGCAGAGGTTTGAGACTAATGACGATCTTCAAAACAATGTTAGTGCCATCTCAAGTCATTAGCGACATTCTATCAAGAGGGAATGTAAAACATGTCCACAGATATGACAAATGCCTCAATCTTCATGGTGATTATGTCGAAAAGTAACCAGGTTTGTAGCTAACTTTGATAATAAATCCATTTTGTTATTTACATTTGTTTTTTTTCTTATGGACAATCGGAGGTTGAAAAAAAAGCACGTCAGTGGTTCCCAAAGTGTGCACCACAAGGGCACCACAAAATCTTATAAAATTTTTATAATGTATGTTGAATTTAATTAAATTTGGAAGACATTTCTTTTCAGAAATAAGTAGACACAGTGAATTTTTGCCATACATCAGTTTTGATTTATATTCAATAAAATAACTCTTTGTAAGAATTGTTAGACTATTCTGCAAATCTGTTAAACCCTGATGCATAATTAGTAAAGAATTTAGAGAATAAATATACAGTAGAACCTCCATTATCCAGATTTTCGATTATCCGGATTGTTCAAAATAAACAAAAATTTTACGAATTTGCTGATTTGCACTTGGCGAATTACGATACTCTTTATGTACGTGATGGAATGCATAACTTTTTTTGTTTCAACAACATTTCACCCAGCACAGTGGCCATAAACTCTTAAATATATTTTGTGTCGTAACAAAAATATAACTTGACATACAGTGGTACCTCAGGTTACGAACGCCCCAGCATACGAAATTTTCAGGATACGACATGAAATTCGAACATATTTTTGCTCCACTATACGAACAAAAACTCACCATACGACGTTACATTAGTTCGCATTTTTCATTTGTTTTTCTTACTACAGTTATTTTTTTNGTGTATTTTCTTACAAATTTAAGTCATCAAAACTTGGAACCATTATAATAAAAATGATAAACTGCTAAAATTCTTGTTATAGATTATTTCATCAGAAACATTTTGGATTACTGTATGTTTTTGATCATCATTAGCTTACAGAATAAATGGAATAGAATTATTTAAAATTCTAAAACACGCAAAAATTTAACAAAATTAATATCAAAGTAGCCGAGACATAGCCAAATATTGTAGCGCCACATCACTAGCAGACATTTGAATTTGCCGACTAGAATGTGGTCGGTTAACTGATGTGACAGTTGATTGGGGTCAGATAATCGATGCTCTACTGTATAAGTATCAATAATTAATAATAATCTTTCTGTATATATATTTGTGTGCATTTTATATAAGTATATTGTAATATGAGTTTAAGATAATACTGTAATGAAGATTCAGTTTTTTGTGTTATCTTTATGCTGACTATATTATAGTTTGTTCATTATACTAATATTTAATTATTAATTTATTATGCAAAATTTTTTGTGTTTTGCAATATCTAATATGTATATTGAATGTTTGTTAACTTCACTTATAGAATGGCTCTGGGGTTGGGGTGCCAATGCAAAATAGTATAAGAGAATTTGTCCTATTTTGTTGTAAGTTGTTATGACTAACCTAACCACTTGTATATGTAGCTATACTGTATCCCAATGGTGAGATTGTGAGTCCAAATAACTTAACACTTTATTTTAACCAATTATCCGACTTCACAGGAGAAATAGATGTGAATACACATTTACTGACTAGCAAATGATGACAATATACAGGTTTATTCTGTAGTGTGTTGAACTCTAAGTCAGAAGTCAATCTCTGTGGTGTCCTCTGCACATAGCTTCATGAATGAACATAAGCATTAGTTTTAAACTTACACTCATAAAATGAAGAAGCTAAATAAAGTAACTGTTGAAAAGATAAATGTTTCAGAAGTTTTTATTTTCATTTTCAGATCTACAGGACAACATTCTGTAATGTTATTCACAGAGATGATTAAAATCAAACAGTTCTTTTAAGTTTTAAGAAACATCTGCTAAATTAACCCAAATTTAAGAATACTTCACCAGGATGATGATGAGTCTTGTATTGAGTATCAGATTAAGTCTTTGGGCAGTTTGTTACTCTACAACAGATTCTTGCCTGCTGTTTCTGATAATTCCATGTCCAATGATTGTGGTGGACTTCTTCCTTTTTGATATTGATTAATTCATACCTATTCACAGCTATCATTAATTCTTTTATTGTTCTGAGCAGCAAAGAAACTCTTAGATAGGTTTGAATACCTACATTTAATCCCACTATATTTGGATTTCCTCTTTTTTACCTGTTAGGATTAGGGCTGCAATGGCAAAACTTGTTTTGATGCTTTTAATTAAATTTTTGGTTGGCAAACAGTGTTACCAGTGTAGCATTTGAATGGCCCTCTTTCTTATCTGTACCAAATACAAATGAGAAAGGAGGGCCAAAAGACTTATTGTTTCATACCAAATGATCAAGACTGTATTTGGTTTAGTCTTAGACTTATTCTCAGTGACAAAAAGACATTCAGGTTTTCAATGTAGTGAAAGATGGTAGGATGATGCAGTGGCGTAGCATAGTGGGGGCGGCAGGGGCGGCAAAATTTCACAATAAATAATAATATCTTGTAAAAATTTGAATCATTTTATTTCATATTTTCACTGCACCTACGATTCGGACTGATTGAAATGAGCACGGAATTGTGTTACCATCTGGACAGTGAGTCGATTCCTGGAAAGTCTGGGAATTGACTCACTGTCCTGGTGAACTATTAATTTTGTCTGCGGCAATATTGTGTGCAGCCTGTTGACTTTTTTTTTTTTATTTTTTTTCTTGCAAAATAACATCACGCATGCGTCAGGAACTTCTGTTTGAACAAACCTCACCTGCCGTCCAGGTCAGCGATTTTAAAAAGGTGGCAACACTAGCATGGAATTTTTCATTACTTATTCTATGACGAAACTGAATTTTAGTCTTTTAAATTGAGATACCTAAATAAGGGGACGTCGAAATTTTCCTTTGCCCCAGGCGGCTGACATCCACGCTATGCCACTGGGATGATGTAACATTAGGTGTATGTTCTGACTTTCTGTTGCTCTGGACCTACAATGGATATACAAGTAACTTAATCCAGAACCATTTTAATTTTCAGTACAAAGCACTTCAGAATTGCTTGTATAAACCAAAGGAAAAAAATGCAGAACTTTCATAAAGAACTTCTGAGGCAAAAAATACACTAAGGAAAAACATGACAGAAGGAAATATACAGATAATTCCACTACATCTTCTTGCCATCTTTGACTACATCAAAAACCCAAAAGACCTCATTCCCTCAGACCAAAACATTGAGTGTACCAGTGGTGTGTACACTGTGGAAGCTGTGGAATTGCTGCTTCCCTTGTATTTTCTAAAATATAAATACATATTGTGCAATTATTTTCATAAACAAGTTCTTATATCATTGTTTTATGTCAATGTATCTATTTTAGAATTAAAATAAATAAACTGTTTATTTTCATCATTTACAGTATTTGTGTATAATTTTTATGGAAACACAGCTTCCCTATTATCAAATGTCACCGCACGCCACAGGAGTGTACCAAATACCACTGACAGATAAGAAAGCAGGCAAGAAACTATCAGAATATCATGCAAGAATATGTTGCAAAGAAGCAAACTGTCCAAAGACTTACTCTGATACTCAAGAGTCCACCATCATCCTGCTAAAGTAGTCTTAAATTTGGATTGATGTAGCAGACATTTCTTGAAATTTAAAGGAGCTGATCAATTTTAAACATCTATAGAGGGTTATCTTGTAGATGTAAAGATGAAAATAAAAAGTTCCAAAAACATTTATTTTTTTTTTCAACAGTTTATCTGGCTTCTTTATTTTACAAGTGCAAGTTTGACTTTAATGAATATTTATTATTTTGTTTGTTTTTCTCACAAAGTTTTCTAGGTAGAAGATTGAAATTTTTTGATATTGCTAATGACTATATTCTTCACATAACTTGGAATTAGATTAAGGTTTACATTGCTGAATATTGAAAAATATTTGTTGAATGAGAGAATGAAGCAATAAAAAAATAAATAATTCTACTTTTAAAATTATCGTTATACAGTATTTAAACTAGTTGTTATGCAATTAGTGTTATTTCTTACATATAATTATCTATATATATTGTACATTATAGAGAATGTTGATTGTCAATTATTTTTTAATAAAATTACTACTATGTTTTATTAGCAATCTATTTTTATTACATTTGCCATATTTGATAATTTTTAGGAATGAATAAAAATATAGTATGTGATATGGATAAATATAGATACAGTAGAGAGTCATTTATCCGAATCAATTGGGGAATGGGGTTGTTCGGATAACCGATAATGTCCGAAAAATATATTAACCTATCCCGTATTGAAATTTTCTCCGTTGCCTGTCGCTTCGTGTTGAATTTTCATCGATGTTAAGTCTAATGTAAACTTTTTAAAATAATCGTCGTGGCTATTGTATCGTTAAAAATTATTTTTTTATTTTTTACAAACAAAATAAATATATTGAGAAATATAAAAACAAAAAAATTATACTTTAGAAGTTAATCTAGTATCAAAAACGTTCGATTCAGCATGACACAAAGTCCTCAGAAAACACCAAAAACCACAAAAGTGCCAGTGCTGCCAGCGAAAACACACACACCAACAAAAAAAATATTGGAGTAGCCCAAGATATAGCCGAAGATTGCAGCGCCACAGCACTAGCGAAAATTTCATTTTGCCGACTGGAATGCTTTCGGATAAACGACGCTCTACTGTATTTTGCCTGTGTTAAAGTGAAAATAACATATTCAGTTATTTACAAGTTAATAATCATTTATTTAATCAAATTTTAAGCAGTTTTTTTAAATCAAATAATAATAAAATTTCTGGACTAAATCTACGTTAAATTATGTTAATTAGTAATTTTTAAATTTAGACTAAATGGAAAAGTTAATAATTATTTCAAAATTTAAATTTAGATATGCCGTTTGAAAAATAAAATTTCAGAAAGCAATCCTAACTGTTCTTGTGTGTAAATGCGCTGACGTTAAGGTAATTTTCAGTAACATCATTTATATATTTAAATCGGTATTTGTTTGAATTTGTTTATGCAGTATTTCATTCGTAATTTCAAGTGTTTAATCAGGAGGAGATAATATGCTAAAAAACCTGATATCAATGGTCAGATTATAGGCCGCTGCAAATAATCTGCGACAATTTTTCCGCATCATCAAAAAACTGCTCTAAAAGCATTTTACTTTTCGTTACGCTGAGAAATCATCTTATCTGATAAAACATGAGAGTGGGTCGTCTTGTTTAAAAAGATCCATTCAGTTCTATTCGCAAATGGAATAATGTTGTTTACGTGTCTGTAAGTTTTGCAAAAAATATCTAAACTGATTTTACTTTTGCGGCTGTTGTAGTTCGGGAAAATATTGTAATAATCTCAAATGTTTAATTTCCCGTTACTTTCTTGGCTGTTATAACGTAACGCGGGTTACATTTCCGGCTCTTGTTTTATAATAATGTAATCGTATCACATTTGACCCTCCGTGTTTTTTTCAAATCTCGATGCTTTAATTAATATCCGGAATGCGTGTTTTTGTTTGTTGGCATCTACTTCGTTTAATATTTTAGGATGAATTAAAGATTAAGAAATAAAATTTGGTATGTTTACCTGTATATAACGGGCAGTTAAAGGTCGGGGGATAAAGAAATAAAGGGTATGACGTAATGACGATTTTACTCGTTATTATAAAACTCATCTTTACCCTCAAAATTAAGCCGTTTGCCTTTTTATAATAATTAATTAATAATAATAATAAAATTTGTTCATAAAATCTCATAACAGATGGTGCCACATACAATTATATTATTAATCATCAGAAATATTAAGGTTACTTTTTAAAGTAAAATCTCATAACAGCCGGAAAAGTTACGCAGCACGTTGCTAGCAATTGAAAAAATTGTTGACGTAAGTTTCCACTGTCGCCGTCTGTCTTTCCTTAATCTCGAGAAGAGTTAGATAGATGAAAGACGAGACTAGTACACATTACGCGTTGGGCGTTGCGTTAAACGCGCGTTAGCAGCGTACACACCGCGCGTTTAGCTCGGCGTTCGACGACCGTTCGCACTGGCTCAGTTTGGAAATAGACGTGAAAGTAATTGCTTGTGTGTGGCTCCGCTATCGTCGCTATAAAAGATTTATAGACGATGGCAGGGGCAAAGAGAACTTTGGGTGCACCCAATATTACGAGATAGACTGAGCATGGAATGTTTGTGACGTTGTATCCAAAACTAAGACAATATTAACCCAAGATTTTTAATTATTTTAGAATATCTATAAAATCATTTGACGATGGCTGGTCTCTTTTGGATTTCATCAATAAATAGATCAGTATCGAAATGATCGTTCTCCATTTCGGCCAACGTGCGTCCACTCTACCCGAAAGCGCGCGATCGAATGTACAACAAAATAATAGCATGTGTATCTCAAAGCGCGCGTTTGAGTGTGTATACCTATGCGGAACTCTTGGTTCTTTAAACCGCGCGCTTCAAAACGCCTAATGTGTACACAGCCTTAGGGGCAGGAGGCCCCTATTAACTATATAAGAACTTCCGATACAAACTGGAAGTCATGTTATTCCAATTAAAAAAATTTATCCCGAAAGGAGTTAGATGACTGGCTCGACTCTATTGCCAACAGGAAAAGTGTGATATACAGGGGCAAGACATTACTAATTCGAGATGGAGAGCATATATTTTAAATTATATGCTGCCCGGCATTTTGACGATGTCACAGTAAATAATTGCCCGTTTTATTTATTATTATTTAGTTAGATTTAATAAAATTCTAGCATTGATTTATTGAATTTGTAGTTTGGATAAATTTATACAATATAAAATAGTATAAGCATGCCATAAAAATTCTACATTAAAAGTTACAAAGTATTAGTTCTTATATTATAAAGACGTATTAGAAAAGAAAGATTTATATCAAAGGAAAAAGTTATAATTGACAATTCAAGAAATACAGTATATCGACCTAATTATATTGGCAATTTTGTAAAACTATAGTGTAAATATTTGCGCGAATTTAAAATACGGTATTTATTCATATGATTTTATGTAGTTCTCTGGTAAAAACAGTTTTTTATCTTTAGAAATAAAATGGTTCTTAATGTCAGTATAGAAAATATTGAAATTCAGAACTTTGCAAGTTTATAGAAATGCAGAATTTCTTAAATTTGTTTACAGATTTAGAAAAGTTGACTTTCAAACATTGAAAGGTGACATGAGTTTGGAAGAATGCAAGATAAATTTAGAAGCTGGTTTTGAAAGAAATTATTTTGAAAATGTACATACTGCATTTTTAAGAAGAGCAGAGTAACGGGCTAAATTGTAATCAGATGACTGCGAAAAATTAGTTTTTTAAATCAAACTTTAGGCTTCTTATTTCATTCTTCGCTAATCTGTTTTTGAATATATTCCAGCTAACGGATAGTCAAATTTTATGCTCTTTACACGATCTGGAATGTTATCACAGATTTACTGACAAACAATTAATTAACAGAGAACAAACTTAAAAGATGAGATGAATTTACAACTTGCAATCTTATTATAATGAAAGTTATTACACTTATTGCTGTCCATAATTCAATAATTTGATGCTGTTGAGAAATGTATATCTTAGACTCTAGCAAATTTTTCTTTGTAAATATCAGTCGTGTCTTAATTTGCAAGTGATAGTAAACTTCCATATTATCTACCACCTTCATTTTAATCTTTCTTCAATCAATATATGTATTTTAAGATAATCGGAAACATTTAATTTAATTATATAATCATATCTTTAAGTAACATATTTTTACAAGAAAGTATTATAATAATTATACTAAAATTACACTATTCTTTTATACTAAAACACTCGTGTGTTTGGTAATACAATATTATATATTATTATTATTTCTTCTGAAATAACATTAAAAAATTTTAATATTGTAAATTCTATTCAATTTAAAAATTTAAGAAAATATTCTTATGATTTATTTTTAACATGAAAGAATAAATAATAGTTACTTTAAGTTTATTTTTATATTATCATCACTGTGAGGAAATGCATTTTAAAATGTTATATCAATTGTATTTTTTGCAATAGAGGTAATATTTATTTGGACATATATATATTTAAACTAGGATTATAGAAATAATTT
>NW_019384552.1:320366-338646 GCF_000671375.1 Centruroides sculpturatus | reverse complement strand
TTTACAAGTACATTATTTATTTCATTCTTATCATTTAAAATTTTAAGGTCACAGATCTAATTTCAGTACTATATGAGAAGAGAAAATTTTATTTTTTATAAATTGTGTATTTTCTTACAAATTTAAGTCATCAAAACTTGGAACCATTATAATAAAAATGATAAACTGCTAAAATTCTTGTTATAGATTATTTCATCAGAAACATTTTGGATTACTGTATGTTTTTGATCATCATTAGCTTACAGAATAAATGGAATAGAATTATTTAAAATTCTAAAACACGCAAAAATTTAACAAAATTAATATCAAAGTAGCCGAGACATAGCCAAATATTGTAGCGCCACATCACTAGCAGACATTTGAATTTGCCGACTAGAATGTGGTCGGTTAACTGATGTGACAGTTGATTGGGGTCAGATAATCGATGCTCTACTGTATAAGTATCAATAATTAATAATAATCTTTCTGTATATATATTTGTGTGCATTTTATATAAGTATATTGTAATATGAGTTTAAGATAATACTGTAATGAAGATTCAGTTTTTTGTGTTATCTTTATGCTGACTATATTATAGTTTGTTCATTATACTAATATTTAATTATTAATTTATTATGCAAAATTTTTTGTGTTTTGCAATATCTAATATGTATATTGAATGTTTGTTAACTTCACTTATAGAATGGCTCTGGGGTTGGGGTGCCAATGCAAAATAGTATAAGAGAATTTGTCCTATTTTGTTGTAAGTTGTTATGACTAACCTAACCACTTGTATATGTAGCTATACTGTATCCCAATGGTGAGATTGTGAGTCCAAATAACTTAACACTTTATTTTAACCAATTATCCGACTTCACAGGAGAAATAGATGTGAATACACATTTACTGACTAGCAAATGATGACAATATACAGGTTTATTCTGTAGTGTGTTGAACTCTAAGTCAGAAGTCAATCTCTGTGGTGTCCTCTGCACATAGCTTCATGAATGAACATAAGCATTAGTTTTAAACTTACACTCATAAAATGAAGAAGCTAAATAAAGTAACTGTTGAAAAGATAAATGTTTCAGAAGTTTTTATTTTCATTTTCAGATCTACAGGACAACATTCTGTAATGTTATTCACAGAGATGATTAAAATCAAACAGTTCTTTTAAGTTTTAAGAAACATCTGCTAAATTAACCCAAATTTAAGAATACTTCACCAGGATGATGATGAGTCTTGTATTGAGTATCAGATTAAGTCTTTGGGCAGTTTGTTACTCTACAACAGATTCTTGCCTGCTGTTTCTGATAATTCCATGTCCAATGATTGTGGTGGACTTCTTCCTTTTTGATATTGATTAATTCATACCTATTCACAGCTATCATTAATTCTTTTATTGTTCTGAGCAGCAAAGAAACTCTTAGATAGGTTTGAATACCTACATTTAATCCCACTATATTTGGATTTCCTCTTTTTTACCTGTTAGGATTAGGGCTGCAATGGCAAAACTTGTTTTGATGCTTTTAATTAAATTTTTGGTTGGCAAACAGTGTTACCAGTGTAGCATTTGAATGGCCCTCTTTCTTATCTGTACCAAATACAAATGAGAAAGGAGGGCCAAAAGACTTATTGTTTCATACCAAATGATCAAGACTGTATTTGGTTTAGTCTTAGACTTATTCTCAGTGACAAAAAGACATTCAGGTTTTCAATGTAGTGAAAGATGGTAGGATGATGCAGTGGCGTAGCATAGTGGGGGCGGCAGGGGCGGCAAAATTTCACAATAAATAATAATATCTTGTAAAAATTTGAATCATTTTATTTCATATTTTCACTGCACCTACGATTCGGACTGATTGAAATGAGCACGGAATTGTGTTACCATCTGGACAGTGAGTCGATTCCTGGAAAGTCTGGGAATTGACTCACTGTCCTGGTGAACTATTAATTTTGTCTGCGGCAATATTGTGTGCAGCCTGTTGACTTTTTTTTTTTTATTTTTTTTCTTGCAAAATAACATCACGCATGCGTCAGGAACTTCTGTTTGAACAAACCTCACCTGCCGTCCAGGTCAGCGATTTTAAAAAGGTGGCAACACTAGCATGGAATTTTTCATTACTTATTCTATGACGAAACTGAATTTTAGTCTTTTAAATTGAGATACCTAAATAAGGGGACGTCGAAATTTTCCTTTGCCCCAGGCGGCTGACATCCACGCTATGCCACTGGGATGATGTAACATTAGGTGTATGTTCTGACTTTCTGTTGCTCTGGACCTACAATGGATATACAAGTAACTTAATCCAGAACCATTTTAATTTTCAGTACAAAGCACTTCAGAATTGCTTGTATAAACCAAAGGAAAAAAATGCAGAACTTTCATAAAGAACTTCTGAGGCAAAAAATACACTAAGGAAAAACATGACAGAAGGAAATATACAGATAATTCCACTACATCTTCTTGCCATCTTTGACTACATCAAAAACCCAAAAGACCTCATTCCCTCAGACCAAAACATTGAGTGTACCAGTGGTGTGTACACTGTGGAAGCTGTGGAATTGCTGCTTCCCTTGTATTTTCTAAAATATAAATACATATTGTGCAATTATTTTCATAAACAAGTTCTTATATCATTGTTTTATGTCAATGTATCTATTTTAGAATTAAAATAAATAAACTGTTTATTTTCATCATTTACAGTATTTGTGTATAATTTTTATGGAAACACAGCTTCCCTATTATCAAATGTCACCGCACGCCACAGGAGTGTACCAAATACCACTGACAGATAAGAAAGCAGGCAAGAAACTATCAGAATATCATGCAAGAATATGTTGCAAAGAAGCAAACTGTCCAAAGACTTACTCTGATACTCAAGAGTCCACCATCATCCTGCTAAAGTAGTCTTAAATTTGGATTGATGTAGCAGACATTTCTTGAAATTTAAAGGAGCTGATCAATTTTAAACATCTATAGAGGGTTATCTTGTAGATGTAAAGATGAAAATAAAAAGTTCCAAAAACATTTATTTTTTTTTTCAACAGTTTATCTGGCTTCTTTATTTTACAAGTGCAAGTTTGACTTTAATGAATATTTATTATTTTGTTTGTTTTTCTCACAAAGTTTTCTAGGTAGAAGATTGAAATTTTTTGATATTGCTAATGACTATATTCTTCACATAACTTGGAATTAGATTAAGGTTTACATTGCTGAATATTGAAAAATATTTGTTGAATGAGAGAATGAAGCAATAAAAAAATAAATAATTCTACTTTTAAAATTATCGTTATACAGTATTTAAACTAGTTGTTATGCAATTAGTGTTATTTCTTACATATAATTATCTATATATATTGTACATTATAGAGAATGTTGATTGTCAATTATTTTTTAATAAAATTACTACTATGTTTTATTAGCAATCTATTTTTATTACATTTGCCATATTTGATAATTTTTAGGAATGAATAAAAATATAGTATGTGATATGGATAAATATAGATACAGTAGAGAGTCATTTATCCGAATCAATTGGGGAATGGGGTTGTTCGGATAACCGATAATGTCCGAAAAATATATTAACCTATCCCGTATTGAAATTTTCTCCGTTGCCTGTCGCTTCGTGTTGAATTTTCATCGATGTTAAGTCTAATGTAAACTTTTTAAAATAATCGTCGTGGCTATTGTATCGTTAAAAATTATTTTTTTATTTTTTACAAACAAAATAAATATATTGAGAAATATAAAAACAAAAAAATTATACTTTAGAAGTTAATCTAGTATCAAAAACGTTCGATTCAGCATGACACAAAGTCCTCAGAAAACACCAAAAACCACAAAAGTGCCAGTGCTGCCAGCGAAAACACACACACCAACAAAAAAAATATTGGAGTAGCCCAAGATATAGCCGAAGATTGCAGCGCCACAGCACTAGCGAAAATTTCATTTTGCCGACTGGAATGCTTTCGGATAAACGACGCTCTACTGTATTTTGCCTGTGTTAAAGTGAAAATAACATATTCAGTTATTTACAAGTTAATAATCATTTATTTAATCAAATTTTAAGCAGTTTTTTTAAATCAAATAATAATAAAATTTCTGGACTAAATCTACGTTAAATTATGTTAATTAGTAATTTTTAAATTTAGACTAAATGGAAAAGTTAATAATTATTTCAAAATTTAAATTTAGATATGCCGTTTGAAAAATAAAATTTCAGAAAGCAATCCTAACTGTTCTTGTGTGTAAATGCGCTGACGTTAAGGTAATTTTCAGTAACATCATTTATATATTTAAATCGGTATTTGTTTGAATTTGTTTATGCAGTATTTCATTCGTAATTTCAAGTGTTTAATCAGGAGGAGATAATATGCTAAAAAACCTGATATCAATGGTCAGATTATAGGCCGCTGCAAATAATCTGCGACAATTTTTCCGCATCATCAAAAAACTGCTCTAAAAGCATTTTACTTTTCGTTACGCTGAGAAATCATCTTATCTGATAAAACATGAGAGTGGGTCGTCTTGTTTAAAAAGATCCATTCAGTTCTATTCGCAAATGGAATAATGTTGTTTACGTGTCTGTAAGTTTTGCAAAAAATATCTAAACTGATTTTACTTTTGCGGCTGTTGTAGTTCGGGAAAATATTGTAATAATCTCAAATGTTTAATTTCCCGTTACTTTCTTGGCTGTTATAACGTAACGCGGGTTACATTTCCGGCTCTTGTTTTATAATAATGTAATCGTATCACATTTGACCCTCCGTGTTTTTTTCAAATCTCGATGCTTTAATTAATATCCGGAATGCGTGTTTTTGTTTGTTGGCATCTACTTCGTTTAATATTTTAGGATGAATTAAAGATTAAGAAATAAAATTTGGTATGTTTACCTGTATATAACGGGCAGTTAAAGGTCGGGGGATAAAGAAATAAAGGGTATGACGTAATGACGATTTTACTCGTTATTATAAAACTCATCTTTACCCTCAAAATTAAGCCGTTTGCCTTTTTATAATAATTAATTAATAATAATAATAAAATTTGTTCATAAAATCTCATAACAGATGGTGCCACATACAATTATATTATTAATCATCAGAAATATTAAGGTTACTTTTTAAAGTAAAATCTCATAACAGCCGGAAAAGTTACGCAGCACGTTGCTAGCAATTGAAAAAATTGTTGACGTAAGTTTCCACTGTCGCCGTCTGTCTTTCCTTAATCTCGAGAAGAGTTAGATAGATGAAAGACGAGACTAGTACACATTACGCGTTGGGCGTTGCGTTAAACGCGCGTTAGCAGCGTACACACCGCGCGTTTAGCTCGGCGTTCGACGACCGTTCGCACTGGCTCAGTTTGGAAATAGACGTGAAAGTAATTGCTTGTGTGTGGCTCCTCTATCGTCGCTATAAAAGACGATGGCAGAGGCAAAGAGAACTTTGGGTGCACCCAATATTACGAGATAGACTGAGCATGGAATGTTTGTGACGTTGTATCCAAAACTAAGACAATATTAACCCAAGATTTTTAATTATTTTAGAATATCTATAAAATCATTTGACGATTGCTGGTCTCTTTTGGATTTCATCAATAAATAGATCAGTATTGAAATGATCGTTCTCCATTTCGGCCAACGTGCGTCCACTCTACCCGAAAGCGCGCGATCGAATGTACAACAAAATAGCAGCTCGTGTATCTCAAAGCGCGCGGCTGACGCCCGCGAAACGTGTGTTCTAACCAAAATCTATCATCGCGCGCTTGGCCAGAAGCGCGCGTTTGAGTGTGTATACCTATGCGGAACTCTTGGTTCTTTAAAGCGCGCGCTTCAAAACGCCTAATGTGTTCACAGCCTTAGGGGCAGGAGGCCCCTATTAACTATATAAGAACTTCCGATACAAACTGGAAGTCACGTTATTCCAATTAAAATAATTTATCCCGAAAGGAGTTAGATGACTGGCTCGACTCTATTGCCAACAGGAAAAGTGTGATATACAGGGGCAAAGCATTACTAATTCGAGATGAAGAGCATATATTTTAAATTATATGCTGCCCGGCATTTTGACGATGTCACAGTAAATAATTGCCCGTTTTATTTATTATTATTTAGTTAGATTTAATAAAATTCTAGCATTAATTTATTGAATTTGTAGTTTGGATAAATTTATACAATATAAAATAGTATAAGCATGCCATAAAAATTCTACATTAAAAGTTACAAAGTATTAGTTCTTATATTATAAAGACGTATTAGAAAAGAAAGATTTATATCAAAGGAAAAAGTTATAATTGACAATTCAAGAAATACAGTATATCGACCTAATTATATTGGCAATTTTGTAAAACTATAGTGTAAATATTTGCGCGAATTTAAAATACGGTATTTATTCATATGATTTTATGTAGTTCTCTGGTAAAAACAGTTTTTTATCTTTAGAAATAAAATGGTTCTTAATGTCAGTATAGAAAATATTGAAATTCAGAACTTTGCAAGTTTATAGAAATGCAGAATTTCTTAAATTTGTTTACAGATTTAGAAAAGTTGACTTTCAAACATTGAAAGGTGACATGAGTTTGGAAGAATGCAAGATAAATTTAGAAGCTGGTTTTGAAAGAAATTATTTTGAAAATGTACATACTGCATTTTTAAGAAGAGCAGAGTAACGGGCTAAATTGTAATCAGATGACTGCGAAAAATTAGTTTTTTAAATCAAACTTTAGGCTTCTTATTTCATTCTTCGCTAATCTGTTTTTGAATATATTCAAGCTAACGGATAGTCAAATTTTATGCTCTTTACACGATCTGGAATGTTATCACAGATTTACTGACAAACAATTAATTAACAGAGAACAAACTTAAAAGATGAGATGAATTTACAACTTGCAATCTTATTATAATGAAAGTTATTACACTTATTGCTGTCCATAATTCAATAATTTGATGCTGTTGAGAAATGTATATCTTAGACTCTAGCAAATTTTTCTTTGTAAATATCAGTCGTGTCTTAATTTGCAAGTGATAGTAAACTTCCATATTATCTGCCACCTTCATTTTAATCTTTCTTCAATCAATATATGTATTTTAAGATAATCGGAAACATTTAATTTAATTATATAATCATATCTTTAAGTAACATATTTTTACAAGAAAGTATTATAATAATTATACTAAAATTACACTATTCTTTTATACTAAAACACTCGTGTGTTTGGTAATACAATATTATATATTATTATTATTTCTTCTGAAATAACATTAAAAAATTTTAATATTGTAAATTCTATTAAATTTAAAAATTTAAGAAAATATTCTTATGATTTATTTTTAACATGAAAGAATAAATAATAGTTACTTTAAGTTTATTTTTATATTATCATCACTGTGAGGAAATGCATTTTAAAATGTTATATCAATTGTATTTTTTGCAATAGAGGTAATATTTATTTGGACATATATATATTTAAACTAGGATTATAGAAATAATTTTCATATTTACAAAACACCGAATTACTACATCACACTGTTGTAATAAACAAAGTACAATAATAATTTGCCGAAATTTGAATGTCATTAAAATTTTGTACTAAAATTTAATCATGTTTAGTTTTTACCAAGTAAAAATACCGTATTCATATCATTTTTTCTTTAAACAATAACTAGTATTTTGGTAACTTCCTAAATATATTTTTACTCTTTAGAAATGTGAAGTTTCCAATAATATCATATGTTTTGGCTGTGTGATGAAACATGAATTAAAAATAGCTACATACTACGATGTAATCTAATTGTGGTTGTCAAGGTATAATGTTTATAGCATTTTGAACTTTAAGATATAGAAAGGTCGAACTGTATCATAAACGAACTCTGACGCAACAAAACAGTTTGATCCCCGCACCCATTTTACTTTAATATAGGACTACAAGATAGTTTTAATTATATCTCGCCTACTTTATTTGGAAAATAATTCTGAAACTAAATTCTTGTCTATTTTATCTTATTAAATAATTTGGGGTTATATTGTTTGTCAATACTTCAAACAGTATTGGAATACATGTGAACAATATACTGTAAAGATATTAAAGAAGGTAACATTCTTTTCCATTATTCTTAGCACTGTAGATTAATGCTGACGTTTCGGCTTATAATGAGCTTATTTTGTCAAAGCGTGGAATCGAATGAAGATAAAACGGCAATAAAATCTCTATCAAATTAGATATTTTTTGCAATAGGCATTTTATTTATCAACTGTATCAAACAGGAAAATAAATAAATTTTCTAGAGCAGTTATGGGCGACTCGCGAGGTCCTAATATACGGTCCAGAGGTTTTCGCAACGTAATTTTATTTTCTCGTTTTCTGTCTCGTACCATTATCCAACTCTAATTAAGCAGATATTCGTGACGAAGAACATTTGAACTAAACTTGGCCGGTAATAGATGAGAACAAATTCTGTATTACTTGTTCACGTATCATTAGCGTATACAGTATTATTTTAGTATCTAATGTACTGGCAGTTATGAATATGTCTGTATTCGGTAGGCATAAATCCTGCAATTCCGTAAGAAATAATACACCAGGCCCGCCGAAAGCCTACGAAGTTCTCTTGTGGTCCGATTCCAGAAAAGATTGCTCATCACTGGTCTACAATATAATTTGTATTGTTAT
This sequence comes from Centruroides sculpturatus, assembly GCF_000671375.1. Classification (NCBI taxonomy): domain Eukaryota; kingdom Metazoa; phylum Arthropoda; class Arachnida; order Scorpiones; family Buthidae; genus Centruroides; species Centruroides sculpturatus. Next base: position 329,999 of record NW_019384552.1, on the reverse strand, counting down.
CCTTACACATTTTTTATTTAAAAATTTTCCTTACGAAAATCCCCCCATTTTATTTCGACGTCATTCAGTTGCATTTGTAAAGAGATGTTAAGATGACACGTTCTAGTTGTTGATATAATTCTGCACATTTAAAGTTTAATGGTTAATGGAATTTAAAATCCCTACAATAAGTTCGTAATATTTACGTAAGATGATTTACAAATATATTTATTGAACAAAGCTTTTCGTTGAGGAAAAATATACAATTTAATATTTATTTGAAAATATGAGATTACATATATTTATTTACACGAATACATCTTGAGATGTGTCAAAAGTAGTAAATATTAAAGGAAATATACTGAATTTAACACACATTTTTCAAATTTAATTACCCGTAAATGCGAAAAATATATAGAACAAAAATATTTTAGATAGTCTTACATTAATTAGTATAATGAAATAAATTAACTATTGTATTCGATATGACTAGAAATTTTATTTCTTGCTTACTGACGAAAACAGTTATCACCAATTATTTCTCTCAAGAACTGAGCATGAAGTTTTTATATGTATGGTAACCTAATATCTGTTTTTTCCACTGAATACCGATATTTTCAGTTGATTTTCAATATTTTTATTTAGTATCAAAAGAAAATTTGTTTACGAATTTTAGCTACTTAAGTTTATCTGGAGATGAATTTTCTCAACAACTACCAATCTCGTATTGATTTCGACTTTTAACATCACATATTTGTGTTTCATAATTTATTGATCCAATAAAATTAACTCAAAAATATTTCTCCACCAATTTTTACATTGTTAGCACTTGTATCTTTTACGAATGAAGAATGCAAAATAAAATTGCTTTTGCCGTAAGAGAGTACGGTACTAGTATTGTATGAATTTAAATGTTCAAATAAGCAGGACCTGTATTCTCTTCAACGAAGGATAAACTTTTAAAATTATATTTGACGAAATAAAGATGGCGCAATTATTATTCTGCTTTCATATATTTAATTTCAGACTAGCAGGATTCAGCTTCATATTTTAATATAGCGTTTAATATGGAATTTCAAATACGATGGCCGATACACTTCTGTGCGGAATTTTAGTATGGGTTACGTAGTCCCAGTTTTTTTTTTTTTTTTTTTTTTCATTTAGGTACACCTCCACTTTCCGACACCTTTCCATAGTTGCCAAAACGATGGCAGACAATGTCGAATAGAATAGATGTCTCATAATAGAAGTTCTGGTCGGCGTCAGACCGTCTGCATGACGAATTCTCCAACTTGTGTTTTGGGTGGAATCTCCCGTTTCCCGTGGAATTCTTCAAAGGACCAAACAGGTGATAATGGTACGATGACAGATCCGAACTGTAGGCCGGATAATCCAGAATTTCCCAACCGAGTCTTTTGTTTGCTTCCATCGCACGCAGGTCCGTGTTCCGACACCAATCAAAAAACTTCTATTCTGTAATCATAGCATCATTGCGTGAAGGGAGAGTATCTAGAGAAAGAAACAAATTGGGACTTTGTAACATAAACAGTTCCGTGGCCATTTCTAAAATTCGGGACAGAAGTTGAATTCCTCGTATTACAGTATTTAATAACTTTTGAGTGAAAAGACTATAAAATCTTGGCGGTAATAGTTGCAAAATTGTTATTAGTTGAAACGAAACAGAATTTAGTCATCCTAATGAATGGACTAGCCATTTCAGTATCATTAAAGGCATTACGGATCGAAATAGCCCATCCATCCAATAATAAAGTAGCTCGTCGTTCCTCGGAATAATTTTACTTAACTAAATTTTTATTTCATCAATTTTGTCATAGACATTTTAAATTCGTAGAATACTGCATTTAATAAATCCTTTGACTTAAAATTTAATCTTTTAAATATCAATTAGATAATGAATTATTTAAAATATTACTATTCATTTTCTGGTACTGGATTATTTTTAAACGAGCATGTAATTATAATCGTTGTATTGGAAATTTCGCGATGGATTAAATAGGAACCTTTTCTCTAAAGGCTAATAGGTTTTCGGAATTTTGATTGTAATTTACGAAATAATTACAAATGTCTTGAATTATCAAGTTTTTAAATACTTCAATAAATTTTTTTCATTGTGTCCTGTAATTAAACAAAGTAAATATATGAAATTACGCATTAAATATATATATATAGTGATGGTATTAAATAAATCACTGTTAAACAGACGCTAAGAATCTGAATTATTCATTTCAGAAACTAGTTAATTAAACAATTTTGTCCAGATGCCGAAGTAACAATTTCAACTATAAATTTTCACAGTAACCAGAAATTGCACTTACTGTTTGTGACTTACGGCTGTTTCTTGGTTTACTATTTTGCAGATTAAAAATAAATATATATATATAGGCTGCTTTTCAACTTTTTTAAAATTCAAAAATTTTCATATCTTAATAAAATACTTATATACTTGTAATTTAATATTTTACTAACGATAAGTTTACCTATAAATTTAACGTTTTTGGTATATATTAACCGTTCGAATTTTTGAATCGTTATCACTATTAAATAAATTGAAAACAGATACAACAGAAATGGGTATTTTCAATCAACTCATTCGTTTTGTGTGAAATAAACTTCAAAACATAATAGTAAAAAATACAAAAAATCATTTAAGTATCATTAAAATTACATTTTTTAAAAATAAACTTCAGAAAATCAGATGTAATTTTTTTTTCATTACGGTATTTAGATCAGTGATTCTCAAAGTATGTATGGTCTCGTGTTCCGCAGATTAACTCGAATCATTTTTTCAAAATGAAATCTTTTCTCTTTAATTATTTTCGATCATCTTATATTAAGTTATCGGATAGACAGATGTATTCCATAACATTGTATTTTAAATTAATATTTACAGGATAAGTAGTGGACGAGTCCTTTTGTGGTCTGCGGATCGAATGACTGTTATGGAGTATATCGACGTATCTGCATAATTTTGAATTGATGTACTATTATATACATATTTGTATGTTTATAAAAATAAATTCAAACTTATCAGTTTCTATTATGATTTAATTAAAGAAAATTTATTTACTTCATAATGGTTTTTAACTATAAAACGAAACTTTTTGTTTGATACGAACCGTAAAAAACTTTTTGTAGTAATAATAAATATCAACTTTAAATACTTATGTATAAATGTTCGTTTTTGAATATTTTTTTCAGATATTTCTAATAATCAATAGATAAAACACTAGAGTTTTACCCGGTACTATCAGACGTAATAAAAAAAACGTGTTTTAGACGATATCCGAATTGTAACGATTAATTATATAAGAATATTTACGTGTTTTACGTAACGTTTCAATTATTAATAGATTCATTACATCCACATAATTTGAAATATCCAGATAACTTCGTTTAATAAAATATTCTATCGATCTTAGACAAATTACATTTTCTCGTTTAATGTGTTTGTCTGATATTTTAGGTTGGCACAATGAAAGCATGGATTAAAAAAATCGGACTCGCTAATTCTTAACGTATTCATCAGTTAACTATTTGCTACGTTTATATTTTTGGAGAGAAAAGATGGCATTCTTTAACTTTAATTTTAGGAATTAAATTAACGTATTTAAAGATAATTTGATAATAGACTAATAATATTTTTGTTGATAATTGATTTAAAATAAAGTTTATTAATACAACGTAAATAATGAGAGTTTAGATAAATTTCGGAAGAAATTATAATTATACAATGTATTTTTTTTTTGTTTTTTAACATTTTTGCATTATATGTGTAGACGGAACGTTATTATTTAATTTATTTAACTTGGGATTTGACAAAAGGGCTGATTATATCGCACTCGAGAGTGACTTTTAGAAGTTTGAAAGTTAGGTCGATTTATGTAATACAATTAGTAATTTCTAAACGACAAGTTAAGAAGTTTGAATAAACCGAGTATATTCACAATAGTTAGTTTCAGTATACAGTACTTATAGTCTATTAAAGTTTTATTTCGTCTGGTATTATGTGTGTTTGACATACAAGTATGTAAGTTCGTAATAAATATTACTGAATCTCATTGATGTTATACGGGGGAATTAATCCCCTGCAAAGTGACGAAAGGCCGCCATCCGCATCTGCAATAACTGTTTAATCATTGAATTAGTACCTCCTCGTCGCACAGAGCCCCACCTTACTAAATAAGGCCGCTCTCTGTACTGCGAGGATAAAAGTAACTATTCGAAGAAAAACAGTGGTTTTGTATTGTATCTATAAAACTCTGATGGCAAGCAATCATGTCCGGGAGATCTGCCTGTGTGCATCCTAGATTTCACCGAATCTTGCGAAAACAAATCCGGAAAAGGATGGAAGTAGGCAATAGGAACCGCCCTGATCATGTCTTCCCATTGGGATGAGTCAACACGATCAGGGGAAAAAAACAGGGAAAAATGCCGAAAGAACTCCTGGGTAATCTATCGGTTAAGGTGCCATCGTCCTTTAAAATGCAGGGAACATTAGATTTGAATTTATCATTGCGATAACGGTCGAAAAATTTCGAGTCTAAACACCTCGGGGTTTCGACTCGAAATTTTTCGGCCTTATATTTGGACGACAGATCTTATACCCTTCATAATCGTGTTCGAATATACTGGTCAAAAGGGCTGAAATTCTGGCCGAAACTGCTTGACGAGTCCTTCGATATACCGAGATTTGTCCTTACTGCTGCGACAGTTAGACAAGAAGCGTTGAAGAATCTGCAGTCGGCAGTACCTCTTGAGGCGAGAGGCGAAGGCGCCTATCGGTTGAGCGGGAAGGCGGAGAACCTCCTCCTTGAACCGACACCAATCCTCTAGGCTGACATTGGGTAGAGAAAGCATGCTGGTTAGTAGCATGTCCACTTGAGACAGAAAGTCCTAATCTGCAAGAATATCGGACGAGGAGGAAGCGGTTACGTTTCGAAGAACAGAATAGATTGAATGTTGCCAATACCAGGGAGTGGTCCGAGAACCGATTTCCCTGGAAGTAGCGAGGGATAACAGAAAAGTCGGAAGCAGAAGATGGGATGTTAGAATACATCCTATTCAACCTTGACTTAATAGAACCATTGCCATTAGACTAAGTAAAGATAGACTGGCCGGGCAAACAGCAAGATGCACATCCTGAAGGGCAAAATTACTCAAGAGGTTTTCTAGCTTATCTCTAGTACTATCATGGGACCAGGTGCCTCCTTCCTTATCTTCAGGACGGAGGACCACATTCCAATCTCCAATGACAAAAGTTTCCCTATTGGTAGCCAAATAGCTACCAAGAATTTAGAAAAATTCCGAACGTAAGTCAAGCCTCGTAGGGCTATCTATCTAAACATAAACAACCCTAGCAGTTTTTTGTTTTTTACAATATCCAAACAAAGTATGCGTCCGTCACTATTGTTGGACTGTGATGCTGGAGGAGACGAGGAGAGATACTCCTCCACTAGTACCCGTGTAATTATTATAGCCCCTTATCGTAGGCCTAAATGCTCTAACTCTCCGCATGTCTTCAAAATAACGTAGAATGTATAGCTGAAAGGAGGACAAAAGGGAAGCAATAAAACATTGGCGGGGATGGAACGAATTTTGAGTTCCATGATGTAGTCAGGGATGTTAGTATTACTAACTACTCCCTAATTTGTAGATAATTTCTACAGTCTATTGTTTGTTACGTTGTGTGGGCAATCCGGTGTCATCCAGATCACCCTTTCTAGAGATAATGAAAAGAGTAAGCCGAATCGTATTAGGTGGTTAACCACCCCGCAGGTATAAGTTGTGTTCAGAACCGTAGTTACGGTGGTGTTCGATTATTATGATTATTTTCTCTTCGTAAATAAAATTCATACGCAATTATTACGAGAATATGTCGAAACTGTTCTGAAGTACATTGGAATTTCATAGGCAATTCGTAAGTTTTGCTTGTTGAAAGGTAGAAAATGTCAATAAACTCGTGTATGTTTACTTCGGGTCTGTAGCGCCATCTAGTAGCGAATGGGTTTCAAACGAGTTCGTTAAGTTTTAAAGCCATGTTAATACAATATTATTTTATCATTTTTAAATACTTAATATAAAAATTATTTAAATATATTAATGTTTAAGAATTTCATTTTTCTAATTTATGAATTGTTTAGAAAGTTTTATTTTACTTCAAAAATTTTCTAAAATAATGTTACGAAACTTATTTGGCTTAAACGCATTATTTTAACGCAACTTATGTTTTCTTTACCGGAAGAGATTTGTTTCTTTTAAAAGTTTAAAGGAATTTGACTCAATTAATGACCTTACAATTAAAAATTGCATGCTTTTATAATAATGATAATAATGTAAAGTTTACTACAGTATAAATAACTCCTAACATGTACAAATGATAATAGTTTCCGAACTGAAATGTTAATTAAATAAAATTACAGTGTTAAATTCGTGGGCTTTTTTTGTCAAAGTTTTATTACGATTTTTTATAATTAAAATTTCATTGCATCATATAGTTTTTAATTATTAAACAGATTTTTATTTTAAATTTTGATTAATTGCATCTAGTAGATTATTTAATTAGTCTGTTAATATAATTGAGATTTGGATGAAATCGATACGAACTATCAATATTTAGTTTTCGATTGACGATCGCTAAATAGGGATGAATGAATTAGTTAAAAATTCACGTCGAATAGTTTTTCTCCTTTTGTTTTTTTTTCCTTTCAGAATGGTATATTTAAGAAATGTGTTAATTTTTATATTGAATTTTTCGTCGTTGATAGAATATGGAGATTTACGACTTTCAAAATTCGTGAAGCGGTTGCTATTACTATATAATTTTAAATGATAACGAACAAATATTTATTGTGACGTGATCACAATGCTGGGCTGGATTTTTTAATTATATTTTTAATTTATTTAATTTAAAAATATATTTTAAATAATAATTTTTTAAATTAACAATAAACTTTATTTTATTTTTTAATCGACAGATGGCAGAAGAGTGAAATATTTGCTGCAATTTGATCACCGATTTTGATTATCATTAGCAAACTTTTACTAAGGAAATCTGTAGAGAAATTTTTTGGGTTCTTTGTTTTCAGAATCACTATTTTCCAGTTCTACATGGATTCCTTGTTTTTCCAGTTCTTGAAGGTAGTCGTAGATAAGACTCTTACCAGAAACATGCGGTAATTCCTCAATATCAACATCTCGTAGTCCTGCTGTATCAATTAGGTTGAGTTTGGTCAACCTAACGATACAGCGATAGGCTCTTCTCGTTGAGAATTCTTGGATACCTTCAGCCATAACTTCTTCCACACTTTGTTCGTGTATTTATCAGTTAATTCTTGCCAAGAGAAGCCAATATTGCCTATGGCATCCATGATGTTATATTTTTTTCCAAAATTGCACCAAACAAACATAGATTTAAAGAAAGTACACCTTTTTGCCACCTTTTGCTGATTGGTTCGTGTTCGCAAATAATCGTATTATATACGAATCAATAAGATGTTGCGATAATTTAAATCGGCGTAAATTTTGAGCTTTTTTTTAGGCTTTGAGCAGACCGCGTTATATCCAATCAGCGTTAGGTTGTGTACATATTAGGCGTTTTTTAAACGCGCGTTTTAAAGAATCAAGAGTTCTGCATAAGCATACATACTCAAACGCGCACTTTTGGCCAAGCGCGCGTGAAACGCGCGTTGAAAAATTTTTGTTAAAACGCGCGGTTTACGGGCGTCAGCCGCGCGTTTTGCGATATATGTGCTGCCATGTTGTTGTATATTCGATCACGCGCTTTCGGGTAGAGTGGACGCACGTTGGCCGAAATAGAGAACGATCATTTCGATACTGGTCTATTAATTGATGAAATTTAAAAGAGACCAGCCATCGTCAAATGATTTTATAGATATTCTAAAAGAATTAAAAAATTTGGGTTCATATTGTCTTAATTTTGGATACAACGTCACAAACGTTCCATGCGTCAGTCTATCTCGTAATATTGGGTGCACCCAAAATTCTCTTTGCCTCTGCCATCGTCTTTTATAGCGACGGTGGAGGAGGCACACACAAGCAATTACTTTCACGTTCATTTCCAAACTGAGCCAGTGCTAACGCTCCACTAAACGATCGTACGCCGAGCTAACGCGCGGTGTATACGCTGCTAACGCGCGTTTAACGCAACGCAAAACGCCTAATGTGTACAAGCCCTTAAGCGAGGCAGCGCTAAGCGAAGTCTTACTGTATATGCTCTTTATCTCAAATTAGAACTGTAGTGTCTTACCCCTGTATATCATACTTTTCCTTTAACAATAGAGTCGTGCCAGTCATCTATTAACTGCTTTCAGGGGAAAGTTTTGAATTGAAATAATATGACTTTCGGTTTGCATAAAAAGTTCTTATATTGTTAATCGAGCTTCCTCTCCTTAAGTTTTCCATATATAGTCTCGGATTTCACGTATCTAACTTCGTTCTCTAGATTAAGGAAAGACGGACAGACGTACGGACGACAGTGGAAATTTATAGGTCTTCAATTTGAAAAAGTTGCAGCCCAATTATTATTTTTAAAATACAATTTTTGACTTCGTCCCATGCGGACTAACGGTGCCTTTTAAATCGTACTCGTCGCAGATTCGGCCAGACCCAAAATGGGGACGATCGAATGATGAGGGACCGGGCGTGACGTATCCGGGACGGACCACTTTCGAAAAATTCGTGGGGATTATCGACTGTCTGGATTCCATTTCCAGTCCCTCAGGGAGGCAGGCTGAGTCCTCTACTACTAAAAATAGAATGCCTACGATGTAATAAGTTATAGACAAATCTACAATTCGATTCGCTGATTTGCCCTTTCAAATGTTTAAAAATGTGACGGTCAATCTGTATTTTATATTTACATTTTGATTATAAAACTAATTTTCATAGAAGACTAATTTTTTCTTTTTTTTAAATAAAATCGTTTCTCAACACAATTTTTAAACGTAATATGCAAAACTGACTTTTATTATTAGAGTTACGACGAGAAAAAGATGAGATGCAATTTCGATTTGTTCTATAGATTTATTTGCAATGTCAATATTACAGAAATATTAAATGCTAATGCTAATGTCAAGCGATATATTTATATATCTTCTACTAGATATTACTACTATTCGATATATTTGTAGAAAATAACGTGCAAATTGTGAATTAGAGTATAATGCTTTAGAAATGAAAGATGTGATTTTTTTTTTCCTTCAAATCCAACGTAATAAATTTCATTCGAAAATTTCTGCAGTTGTAACTTTTTAAAACTGGCCTGAAAATCGATGTTCGGTAACTCTTTATAACTCTACGAAAGTAGAAGTATAGTACATAGATATTGCATTAGTTAAATAATTATTTCTTGTTTAAACTTAAAATTTTTATGTAAAGCAGATTTTCTCGCAGAGATCATATTATAAAAGAAGACTGATGTGTAAAAATATACAAATATTTTCTTTGTTTATTTACATTTTTAATCATTTTATTTATACTGTATTGTTTATTCTTATATCTTGTAAAATATATCGATATTTTTGTAACCTAGTTCCACAAAACTAATAACTTATAAATAATAAACAATATTTACTTTAGTTTGAAAATAGGTTACAAAAATATTATATTATATAA
>NW_019384552.1:252095-320236 GCF_000671375.1 Centruroides sculpturatus | reverse complement strand
TTTTTTTTCTAATAAAAAAACTTATGAATAATTTATTTGACTAAATATTAATGAGTTTATTAACAAATTTTCTTATAAATAATTCACATAAAAACTAAAGTTGTGCGAAAGAGAATGTATGTCGCTGTTATATAAGACAGATAATATCGTCAGACACTAAAATGTATTTTTAACTTAAGGTAAATATAAGCCTAGTTAATGGGCTTATAACTCACGTACGCATTGGATAAATTAGAACATTTATTTGCAATACAATTTCTATGAGAGTTTTTATTGAATTTTACGATTTGTTACGTAAATTAAGTAAGTTTTCAAAAGACTACGCGTAGGAAAATTGTTTGTTTAAATTCAGATTTTGTTTAATTATATTTGTACAAAATCTTTTCTACTTTTATTTGATCTTACGTATTTCGCAACACTTTCACTTCGAGTTAATTTAACGATTTAAAAATTCTCGGAAGTATTTATTGATGTTATATAAACATACAGCATTTAATAAATATTTCTTATATAAATAATATTACTCTCCCGACTAATATATAACAGAGGGAAAGTATGACGATAGGTCAAAAAATGTCACCCAAGATTTTTACATTTTTCGACTTAGGACACCTTAAAACGTCGAGAAATGCAAAAATTTGGATTTTTCTGTTAGTGTGTGTGTTTGGGGGCACAATTTTGTTCATCCTCTTTGAGGCTTAATAACTCCTGTGCTCTTTGTCGAAAATTTCTGAAATTTTTCAAGGAGGTTTGGTTATGAGGGGGATCGATTCTATTAAATTTTGGTGATTAAAGGTTAAGAGGGTGGGGAGAGAAAGTGAGTCGTGTGTATTTCCAGTAGGGTCGACGTTAATGACGATTTTACTTGTTATTAGCATTTACAGGTTTTTATTTTAAAATAAAGCTCATCCCTACTATCAAAATTAAGCTTTTTTCCATTTTATAATAGTTGAAAATATAAAAAATTTTTTTAATAAAATATGGTAACAGATGGCGCCACCAAATGTTGCCGGGAAAATTAAACAACTCGTTGCTGGATTTTTTCTAATACGCTTTCTAATATTATAAATAGTTTGCCAGGATATGTATGTATACAGTGTTTTTTATAATAATTTTTCCAAAGTCGTCTTTAGCAAATGACAGATGCTGTGACCAAGTAAAATACATTCTTGCCTTATACTACTGTAAATCTAAAATATTTTGAAGAAAAAAGGAGTTTGTAGACAATGTATGGGAACAACAATCAAAATACTGGCCATTTCGCGTGGAAAGTTTTGGTATCAAATCAACCTGCGCTGGCGTGAAGCGGAGAGATTTATTAATTTTGAAAGTGTTGACCGAACTAATTGAACAAATTAATAATTAAAGTTTCTCTATCAAAACATTTTCTGTCTATATAGTTAAAATCCTGTTTCAATATTTACTATAATTTAAAATTTGAACTTAATTAATTACGAATATTGTAGTAGAGATTTGTCGCTAATTGGAGAGCACAGTAGAAGAGTAAAAATTAATCTTGTTCGATATTGGAGATAGAGGAGAGGACTAAAATTTATAAAAATCTTTTTCGCCAATTTTATTTAATCTTTCTTTTGATTTAAAATATTTTTGAAGTTATTAAACGTTAATGCAGTACAATAATTTCAAAATATTAATGTTAAGTTACAAATTTATAGCGTAAACAATTACTTATTACAGATTAAACGTAATTTTAAAAATATTTTTCTGACTTATATTTAATTGATAAAATAATTACTGATTTTCAATTCTAATTTTACTATTTTAGTAGTACAGTATATGGAAATTCCTATATTAAAAATCTTAAAACACATTGCTTGCATTAGCCTGTTATATTTTAACTTTTAATTCTGAGAAATATAAAAATCAACTTGGAGTTTTCAACTGCTTACTCGTATATTACTTTTTATGTTACGGGACAAGTAGCAAATTAATACTATTTTGTCCTGGAGTAAGTAAAGCTTGGTTTTGCTATCGTTTAGCTAGAACTTTTTGTCTACTTTGTCTTTTTCTAACATGTAAAATATACGATTATATATGATAGAAACAAGGAAAATTTGCATAGTTATGCAACGAAACCATTAAAACCATTAAACTGCAGGCCAGTGCTGTTAAATCTTATGATTTTTAATTTTTGTTTCGTTTGGCTTTTTATTTTATATGAAATTATTTTAAATGTGTTATATAGTTTTATATTACGAGCTACTGGCATATTTCTAAACGTCATTTAGATTATGACATGGCGTGTATATACGGAATACAGATAAAGTATTTATTTCTTCTTTAACTTATGCTAGACGTATGCGTATTATTATATTGATATTTTTATTATAATATACGTATTACTGTATTCCTAATAAAACAATATAAATTAATTGCCATAATAATCTAAATTTAACGGCCTTGTATACGTACGGCTTTAATAGTTCGCAGAAATATCGGACGCTCTCCTCCGAGACCGTCAATCTCCGTCCGTTGAGAAATCATTTTATGTCTGTTCCATTGATTGTTCGCAATAATAATTAGTTAGATATTTCATCCTTTTTATTATTTATTACATTTATTAAGTATGTATGTTGTACTGTTCGAGTTCTTAAAGCGCCTCATTGATTATAAGATCGATTATGTATTATTTATATCGTTACGAAACATTGTGATTAAATTGTACTTCTTAAGTCAAATAATTTTTCCAATTGATTTCGTTAATACTAATGCAAGAAACTCTCCCTGTAGAAGTATATAATTATCGTAATCCAAAAAGACTACTTTCTCGGAAAATTTGTAATCAAGAATAATTTTATTACAACTTCTACAAAATTAATTTGTTTAAGATTTTGAACTGTGACAAAACCTTTAGCGCAAACCTTTCCTGACATGTTATTTGTAGGCTCCTAGACGAGTGACGTAGCTTGACGTAACTGCTCCGCCATCGTCACCTAGAACAATAAATTTATTGTTTTAAATGATGACGTATTGTAGTATCGAAATATCGCTTTGAGCAAAATAATGAAATTAAAATTACAACTTGAAATTTCGATTGGAGAATTATATTCTCACCTAACATTAATTACTAAAAAAAATGTTGATTAAACAGATGATTTATACAGACAATTTTAGTTTGTTTTTTCATACCACTGCGATAATTTTTTAAGGTAGAAACAAATTATTAAGTTACTTCGCAAAGTAAACAATGTAAAATTAACCGATACTAATGTAGATTTATATAAAAATACGAATAAAATAAATAATGTAATTTCTTTTCTTGTCGTATTTGGGCTGCAATTTGAAAAAATTGTAAACCGATAAATTCCCACTGTTCTTCCTTCCGTAATCTCGAGAAAGGAGTCATGATACATGAAAGTCAAAATCAGATATGGAAAGCTTAGGAGCAGGAGGCTCCGATTAACTATATACGAACTTCCAGTCTAAACCGGAAGTTACATGAATTCAATTCAAATATTATTCCTGAATGGAGTTACATAGATGACTGGCACGACTCTGTTGTTCTACTCATACTTTTACTGATAAGATAGTACAAATTTGAGATGGAGAACATACATTTTAAATTAGAAAAATTAAGAATATGATTAAAAATTGCAGCTCGGCATTGTGACAGTGTCACAATAAATAATTACTCGTTAATATTTACTTTTTATTTCGATATTTCATTTCAGTTATCATCAATTCTTGTATATTGTTAGAATGAATGAGAAGAGTGCTCATTTCATATTAGTTAATTCGTCAAATAAACAATTAATTCTTCTAATAAATCAAGAAAATAATGAGAAAACGTTCTGATAAATCTGTTAATACCATTAGAGATGCCGTATTTTCGGCTTATAAAACTGTATTTTTTGTCTAAAATATATCTGAAAATTAGAATGAGTTATACTGTGAAGATTTTTCCCAAAAAGTCTACGTGAAAAATGTTAATGGCCGAATAGAACGGCCCGTTTTATAAGGCGAAAAATACGGTCATTTATATTATTTATGTAGATATATTTTTTATCTTCAGTGGATTAAAGTAAATATATTTCGACGATAATGCAACATTCTATATTAACTCTTCAAGTTTATCTTTATATAGGATCGTTTACCATCCTATTTGTGAATTACTTTCAACAATTATTCATTATTTTACTCGCCGCGATGCTTTGGATGTAAAAAATAAGATCCAGAATATAATTTAAACTTTTCAAAGTAATAGATTTATAATTAGTCAGTCGTAAATAACATTGAAAATAAAAATACGAGGGAGAAAATAAATAAGGGTTATTCAATTATTAAACGAAATGGAATTTTCCAAGGAAAAAAATAGAAGATAGAAAGCAATAAATTTACAAATTTTCAATCATGTAATTGAATATTCGATTTAGATTTCGAGTAGTTGATATTATCTTCGATTTTTTCATCACGCGTGACCTTCATATTTTCTGTGCAAATAAAAGTCCTCTTCATAAAGCTATCGTAACTGGGCGGTTCCTCCATTCTTATATCTGTAGTGCCACCCATTATTCCCATTAAAAGAACATTTCTTGGATTTGTTATTACAAATATCTAGATTAATATTTCTAATAAAAATATTACTTTAAAATTATTTGTATAGCTTAATGCAAGCCTGTAAAAATCGTCTTTAATTTATGTAGAACTTGTAGTTCGTATAAATTTTACTTTCAGCTAGAGCAGGGGTCGCCAAAGTGATCGATGCAACATCTTTGGGGGTCGATGCGGCTAAGGGGTCACAACCTTTTTTTTTGCTTACACAGAGACCACAACGTTTTTTTTTTTTTTTTTGCTCATACACATACACTTGTAATAAAACTTTACGGTGGGAGTCAATGTGAGGCTTTGGAAAGTGATTGGGGTTCGACGGTTAAAAAAGTTTGGCGACCCCTGAGCTAGAGTAAGTCAATTTTAAAGAAGAAAGTTAGTTTAGTTGTATATAATATAACTTTAATAATTAAAATTCGTAATTAGATTAGCATTTTGGTTATATTTTAAGTCTCCCAGTTTGAATATAAGCAACACGAAGAATGTGTATTGACATTTTTTGATGCATTGTCGTAGTCCGTATTATTATTATTAGAATTCGGGACGAATTTTATTTTCAACAAACGAATACGCGTTTTAAAAAAAAATGAGAATTTTTTTAATAAACAGAATTTTATGCTAATATTTTACTATAGGATCCCGACTGCCATTGCGGTCCAATTCCGTGGCTTCGGATTTTCTATGTAATTTTTTTTTTTAGTCTGTAGTAATCATGTGTAAAAATAATAGCTCTATATACCTAAGTATTTCTAAACGTAGATAATATCAAAAAGTAATTTTTATTCATTTTTGATATTATTTTGGTATTACTATTAATTACTTTCCAGTAATTAACAGTATGACAAAAGAAAACATTATAAATTAAAATAAAACGAAACGAATTAATAAACTTTTTTTTAAAAAATAGATAGATGGCGCTTAAAGTCAACTATTTGCACGCCACGAAAAGTGCACGAGGCATTGAGATCTCGCGGAATAAAATTATTTTATTTTTTTCCAGATTTTGTACTTTTCTGACACGTTCATTTTCCTTACGAATGCGCAATTCTGTTTTTCTTATAAGAAGTTAGCTTTTACTCACATATTACTTAGAGTCGGTAAAGTAGTCAGCGGAATTGAAGTAGCTTTTATTTAGATCATTTATCATCGATAGTTTGTTATAAAATTCTGAGTCAACGATAATAGTTTATGTAGAGAGTGTTCATTTATAATTATTGGAACTTCGTTTGCAGTTTTGTTACTTGGTGTAATGACGTTTCAAGAAATTCTTTAATATTTTGTATTTACATAAATTAGAATGACGAGGAAATTCTAAGTAATAAAGTTGCTGAAATGAAAGATACGATAGAAATAGGATATTAAATTATATCGAGAATAATAATTTTAAAAAACTGAATTTACATATATTTAAATTCAGCTTTTAAAATTTTTAATTTAGTAATATGTTTGATGGATAAAAGGCATTTGTTCAATTATATAAATCGAATATATGTAGATATTGGAAATCTCAAATTGTGTTATTTACGCTTTTCTAAACTAATATTAATATTATAATATTAAGTAAATAAAAATATTATATAAAACTGTCTTAATTTCCTCTTTGATTGTCCGCAAGAAGGAAGCAATTTCACATTTTAAGAAA
Source organism: Centruroides sculpturatus (assembly GCF_000671375.1). NCBI lineage: Eukaryota > Metazoa > Arthropoda > Arachnida > Scorpiones > Buthidae > Centruroides > Centruroides sculpturatus. Next base: position 314,025 of record NW_019384552.1, on the reverse strand, counting down.
ATAGTCTGAAGTTTAGAAGTTTTGGCAGTAGCCTGGTTTAAACGATTCTGAATGTTTTAATATAGGGGAGACCGGGCAAGATCGGCATGTTAAGCTTTACTTAAATTTTGTGTAATAAATACTGCTGTAAACTGGAAAAAAAAAAGCTTTGCATATTGTCTATTGGAATGTTACCTTACTATAGAACTGGTTAAAATCAGTTTGGAAATAAAAATAATTAAAATAATTACAACTTTACAAGAAGAGAGAAATTGACGAAGTTGCCCCGGGTATAGGGGCAAGATCGGCAACTTCTCTCTTTTTGTAAAGTTGTAATTATTTTAATTATTTTTATTAAAGTTGCCCCTGGTATAGGGGCAACAGTAATGGGGCAAGATAGGCACGTATATAAAATTATGTTATTAACAATGTATAAGTTGGAATTCACTATTAAAACAAAGAAATACAAATCCAACACCCATTTAATATTATTACAACGAAATGCAAGTTCAAAGACATATATACATGAATAACAAATGCAAACATGTTTTCATTTATCATCTGTTTGATTTTTATCCTTTGCTTCTAATGTGGCTTTATGTTGCCGATCTTACCCCGCTAGTCATGATTTCGAAACATTAAGTACAACCCTGAGAACAGAATGCCAAGCCACGATCTGGCCACGTGAATAAGTTGAAGTTACATCCTTCTAACAGGAAAAGTAACTTTCGTTATCATGGAATTATAACAAAACCTGCCAATTCAATATAAATGGAAAAAAAATATTATATGGAATTGAACGAAAATGAAAATTTGCTTGATAATTCAACTACGCTTGTTGGAGAACAATAAAAACACTACACTCAACAAGCCACCAATAAAACTCAACTGCCTAACCTATAACCAAAGTCTTCTTTTAATTTGTTTTTAAAAAAAAGCGCTTGACAAACTTGCCCCGCATGCCGAAGTTGCCCCGGTCTCCCCTAATTAAAATCTTGAAACTAATAGTAAATTTCTCTAATAGAGAACTATATATACGTATATATATATAAAATAATATATAGCCTATTATTACGAAATATTCCTTATCCACGCTTATTGGATTTCAATATAATTAATGATTTAAATTAACATATACCGTAATCGATCCAAAAACGTTAAACTAGGAAAAGCTGGCGAAAAATACATATAATTTTAAACAAATTTATGCATCAATATTTCTTCGCGAGATTATTGAACACGTTTTTTGACGAGCTTTTCCCGGTTAAACTTTTTCGATCGGTATGTATTAAGTCATCGATCATATTGACATCCGATACGCGTAGCGAAGAAATATTTCATAATAGAGAAAGTTTGAACATATCCAGGAAACAAAAGTTGCCTTAAAGTATTAATAGAGCATTTATTTGTCTCGCTACGTTTAGACTGGCTAAATTATATTAGAACATAATTTACTCGATTCGTTTATTTATAAGTATTTATGTCGTTTATAAAAAAATTTTATTACTGTTTGATATATAAAAATAATTTATTAAATGTAAATTATTTTGAAATAATACGTATTCGTACGACTCCGTTTATTCAAACGGATCGAACGCCAATATACTGTGTTCGAATTCGATTTTCGTTCTCCGTCTTTCGTCTACGCCAATTATCTCCATTGTGGACGACATCGGTCCTGCTGACGTACAGGAGTAGATGATAAAATTTGCCATCTCATCTGAATAGTTGTGTCATCCAAATGCCTATTTAATAATATGTCGTCTAATTGCCGTGAGAAACCTTGTAATTAATGGTAGATAGTTGGGACCGGAGGTTATCAATGCCGATCGACCGTATTGCCGGGCAAGTCCCGTAATAACTTTAAGTATTAACTTAAATATTTAATAAATATGTATACACATATATACTGTACCAAAATTGAAATTTTTGACAAGAGCACGTGACATTACGTTATGTTTACCTGTATAACAATAAGTTTTTAAAAACAGTAGTCTACGATAAACTAAAATTTATAAATTCTGCTAGTAATACTTATTATAAGTTTATCTCACTTTTTAAAATCAATATGCTTTTCTATTCTATAATATCGGATCAATAATTTAAGTAAGTGCATTTTCTTTCGTATGTTGTTTTGTAATAAAAATTGGATTAGACGAAATCGATTAAGCGAAACACTAATCTACAGTGTGCTATTAGAATATTATATTTACTATAAATGGGCCTGATCTGTAATGGACTAGCTTCAAAAGTGAGAAATGAAGTTCTTGTAATCTAAATTTATCTCATTTATTTGCTGAATATATAAAACTTATAGGTTAAATAAGTAGGCAATAATTTTACATTTTGAAAATATTATGATTATAATTCATTTTGAAGGGTTTCAGTGTTCAAAACTTCAAGTAGATTAACAGACACAATGATAGATAGTTTAATTTGCTTACAAAGTCTAGTATAACTTGCAGACTTGCAGTTTTATATATATAGGCCTATATATTAAACAATTATATTATACTAGTAGCCCGGACGCCCCCTAGTGGGCGTTCCAGCAGCATTACAAATTCCTGAGACATGTTTAATGCACTTAATATATGAAAGTTGTGCGCGCTTAATGTTTAAAAGTTTGATGCAGTTAATATATATAAATGTATACAATTCTTCATCTTAGAAACTAAACTTAAAATATCAATACACAAACAGCCAACAGTATTTGTACATGAGAAAGTGAATCTATTCTTTACTCAAAATTGTTCAAATAAATAGAATTAATATGATTAAAAAATCAAGTATAAATATATACAAATGTTCATGTTAAAAAGTAATGTTAACAGATCAATACACAGCAAATAGTATTTCTGTATTACAGACTGAAGATATTCTTTAGCTGTGTTCTGTATTCCATCATTTATCCCATCATAAAACTTCTGTATACACAACATTGTTGGTAAAAAAAGTATAATTATTTGGAATCAATTTGCCTTGTTGTGACATTTTGTCTTCTGTGTCGTTTTGCTTCTGCCTGCCTGTGCAACATTGCAGATCTGAGCTCATGAGTTTCATTCTGCAAGCCTCCACGTGTTGATTGTGCTATTCTCTGTAATGTTTCCTGCGCACGTCTCTCCCTTTGTCTCGCAGCAGTGGCAGCTTTACGTTCCCCCACAGTGGCGTATTTCTTTGGTCGTGCCATGAAAGGTTTCTATTATTATATTAAAATATTAGCTTAACTATTTCACTTATCGTTTTATCGTAGCGGTTCAAATCTATCCGGTTTTTCGTTATTCGCCCCCTAGTGAACATTACAGGCATTCCGTGACAATAATAAATTCCTATTACAAATATACTGAATTATTTATATTGTTATATTGACCAAATAATAATTTATTGGCCAAATGAATAATAATAATTTATATTGTTAATTTAAATAATAATTAAAATTGTTAATTTAATTTGAATGTTTGAAATATGACACACGATAGGGGCGCCTCTAGTGTCGGTTATCAAACGGTTACGGGACGGACAGAAGGAAGGACGGACACCTGTTGAATGGGTTATATATATAGATATACAAAAACAATATATATATATATATATTGTTTTTGTTATAAAAAGTGGCACTATTCCGTTTACGGGAACTGCTTATCGAAAACGATGTCTAATTAAAAAATACCTAGAAATATAGCAGATTAAAGTAGAGTCGAGTTCGATTTATGCAGTATTCGTTTTGAATCAAATTTGTTAGAACGGGACCATCGCATAGATATTTATAGGGCAGATCTATTACAAAGTGGAGTGGATTCGCGCGAGTAAGTGGGTTCGTAAACGACATTTAGATCCGAATCATTCGTGTAAAATCGGAGTTTGTTCTAAAAAGATTCGAACAAACTCCGATTTGACTGTCGGAGTAATACGATTACTCCGATAGTCAAAAATGTTTAAAGTATAGTCTGGCGACTACGCTCTAAACAAAATTTAAAATTATTATCAGACCTTTATTTTTGAAAGACCCGTAATAAAGTAAGTTAAATTTGAAAATCACGTCTTTTCTGATTGCTTTAATACATTCTGCATATTAATCGGCTTTCAGTTTTGATAAGTATTCTTATAAGCAGCCTATCGTGACTTTTTTGATTTAACTAAATTATTAAAAAAAAAAGTTGCGAAATGTTGACTATCGAAAGTAAGGAAAATAAAGCATTTTAATTCGAGCAAAAAAGACCTTTGTTGTGTTAATTTTAATCCTTTTATCATTAACTGGGCTATTTCGGATGAATTATAGATTTAATAGTGAAGTAAGTAACAATCAGAGAATTACGTCATATTATATGTGTTGAATAATATAATAAGATTTAAAAACGATAAAAATTGATAAGCAGTTAATATAATTGTAATAAGTACTACATTTTTCATATCGTTTTCGCTCGAATGATCATTTTGACAAAATCGTAGTTTCTTTTATCATTTTTCACTATTTACTTGACAAGAATATCAAGACATTGAGTAACATTTATCAACGTAGTTAATTTATCTCATCTCAAGCGGCTTGATAGCATTCTAAACATCTTTCTTTTTAATGATAATTATTTTAATTTTTCGTTCGCTTTATTGTCCCTACCACCGTTTTTCATTTTTCACGCTGCAGATTCTATAAAGAATCTGAAATACGGATGTTTTGCGTAGAAGGATTGCATTATTACAGCTATATCAATTTCATTAACATATATATAATTTTGGATCAAATAATATTAACATGTATATAATTTTGGATCAAGTAAAAATTTTAAAGAATAGTCAAAATTAATTTAAAATACCTTGCAAAATTTGAATTAAAATCAAAATTATTAAAAATATAAAAAAATTAAACTGTAGCTTTACGCAATTTCTTTCAACTGTGCATTGAAGGAGACATTCTACTTTAAAATATAATAGATGCGTATAACATAAATTGAGATTTTATAAGGTTTTACTGTAGGTGATCTGTTTTGATAAATCTCGAAAAAATTCGTTTGCAAAGTTTTCGCATTTATCCACCGTGGTGCATTAGGAAAGGCGTATTAATTATTATTAATATTTTGTTTTTCCTGTTGTAGATGGGGGTTCAAATTCTGTATAAATCTGTAAGTGAAATTTTGAAACGAGTACAAGATTTCGAAAGATCACAGTTACGGATAATATTTTGAGAATTTAGTGTTGTTCTATTATTAAGTTTTGTTAAATCACTGAACTTTAACATTTAGCAAGACATTTTTTAAATTACGCTTTGTAACCATGAATATTATTTTTATTTAAATTGTATTTTGTTATTTAATTTAAAAATATATTTTAAATAATAATTTTTTAAATTAACAATAAACTTTATTTTATTTTTTAATCGACAGATGGCAGAAGAGTGAAANTTATAATTAAAATTTCATTGCATCATATAGTTTTTAATTATTAAACAGATTTTTATTTTAAATTTTGATTAATTGCATCTAGTAGATTATTTAATTAGTCTGTTAATATAATTGAGATTTGGATGAAATCGATACGAACTATCAATATTTAGTTTTCGATTGACGATCGCTAAATAGGGATGAATGAATTAGTTAAAAATTCACGTCGAATAGTTTTTCTCCTTTTGTTTTTTTTTCCTTTCAGAATGGTATATTTAAGAAATGTGTTAATTTTTATATTGAATTTTTCGTCGTTGATAGAATATGGAGATTTACGACTTTCAAAATTCGTGAAGCGGTTGCTATTACTATATAATTTTAAATGATAACGAACAAATATTTATTGTGACGTGATCACAATGCTGGGCTGGATTTTTTAATTATATTTTTAATTTATTTAATTTAAAAATATATTTTAAATAATAATTTTTTAAATTAACAATAAACTTTATTTTATTTTTTAATCGACAGATGGCAGAAGAGTGAAACGGCGTTGTATTAAATTTTATGTAGCACGAATTCTTAATATTTTCACTTTGAATTTCAAATGAAATTTAATTCATTCGAATGTTTTTATTTTTTGTGAGAAAACGACTTTCGTAACACGTAAAGACGAATTATCATCTGTTTTTATTTTCCATTTCCCCCTCTATTTATGTCAGTTTTAGATGGATCGTTCGATATCCTTCAGAATTGTCAGAATAATGAAGACCGAAATTTTAGCTTAATAATAATTGTTCAATGTGCAACGCTTTATTTGTAGGTTGCATTTGATCATTGATCAGATAGTTAGGCCATAAGGGTACGCCTATCGCAATGAAAAATCGGGATTTCTATCCCGTCTAGAATTTCGTGATTCTTTGTGGGCGGTTCGAATCGACAATCGTTCGTTTCATCTCTCGTCGCGTTGGGTCAACCCGGTTGCGGGTCAGGTCCGCCCAAAATTGGTAAATTGAGGCCAGATATACGTACGGTCGAGTCTATTGTGAGTTAATTTGATCGTCACAGATTCAATACAAAATAATACATTTTGAATAATACTTGTATTAGCCGCATTTTTAACCGTGTCAATCAAATAATTTCATTTTTCACTTAAGCCGTTTTAGTTGTTTGCCACTTTATAATATAGGCCAAGTTTTATTTATAATAAATGTAGTATTTGATGTCACTAATATAATATTTGCTTTCTGTACGGCGATAAGAAAAAACAAATATTAAACCTTCTTTTTACGTATGATATTTAATGCATTGTTCTTTATATAATTTAGGACTAATAAGTTATTAGTTTGATATAATAGACTACGTCTATTTTGAAATGCAAAATCTAATCAAATATTTTCTAATTAGTTTCACACAACGTGACCAAAATAGATTTAACTAAGCATAAATTGCATAATACAGATAGATATCCATCATGTACAGTACAGTATATATATTCTGATATACCTGTACTTACTATATATACTTTAGAATCTCATTTAACTCGGCTAATTTCAAAATTTCTGTAGTTGAATTATCAGTACAAAAAGTAAACTGGTAAAATGTAACACGCTTACTTTAATGAAAAAAAGACTTCAAATTATTTCATTAAATGATTTTTGCTGTCTTTTCTTTTGTTCAAGTGAGCTTATTATTAGGCTCATTTTTATAAATTTTTATTATAATTTTTGCATTATAAAAGCAATCGATTCTACTACAATATGACACTTTTTAAATTACTGAGTATCAAAAGTGACAATAGATGGTAATTCTTCTTACCGAATCATTCTGTATTTCCGATGTTGTCAGTCTTGTTCAATTCGACGAATTTAAAAGTATGTGGATAATTTTGCTCCATTCGCTTTCATATGAAATTTCATCAAAATCTGTTTTAAAACAATTTCGATTTTTTATGAAGAATGACGGATGAAATTTAATAAGGATCGATCTTAATATAGACGTTTTCAACACTAATAGTAAATGCAGACCTATCTAAAACAGATGCAATTTTTTTTTTAATTCTGGTCGTAGCTTGCATGCGAAGTAGGGGAATGAAAAGAATTGAACTGAAATAACTTTTAATTTCAAAGATCAAATTGCTAAAAGTAGTTTGGCGCTTTATCAATTTCATTACTTTAAATACGCTGTGTAATTACTGGTAGTTTCTTAATTCGGTAATGATTTTTTGTAGGTACTGTACGCTCCGCCCGTCGATAATTCATTCGACATTAATAAAGCCAACATTATATCTACCTGATTTTTATTTCCGGTTGGTAAGTGTTTTATTCTAGGAACAAAGAAATATTGTCTTCCATATGGGCTCTGATTTGTTATTTTAAAAATGGAAAATGGTATGAGACAAGTATAAATAAAAATAACAAACAACAGTTTAAATACAAGTGCTAAATGAATATATTGAGGTGAATATGGTAATGTTGTTTTGTTTTTTGCCAACCGCTGATTTTTTCAGGGACCAATGGTTCTCAAACTAGGTCACATCCAGTTTGTTAATAACCGATCTGCTTAATATACATTTTGATATAATAAAAATTTTGATTTATAATTTTGCTTCATGGAGTTATTTCTTTCTCCAGTCGAGAGTGCCTATTGTATCTTATTGCAATACTCCGTTTGATACTTACAGTAAAATATTAATGCATTGTAACAAATAGTTTTTATATAATAGAAACAACGAAAACAATCTTTCAATTAAAAAAAAAAACCTATTGTTTTATAAGATTAAATTTTGTTAATTTATTAATAAATTTCTTGGTGTATTGTGTCTAACATAATATTAAATCCGATTAAATATAATAGTCTATACATATTAAAAGTTTTATGTATTCAATATATAAAAATTAATTTTAATATGATATTTATAGGCTATATCATATTAAATTAATTCGTTTCGTAACAATATACGAAACAAATACGTATTTTAAAAATTTTTTAACAGTATTTAAAATGACAATGCAAAGACTATTTTAATTTATGCACATCTTTTATTTTACTATAAACGATAGAAATAATTAAAGATTATAGTTTTTATTAATTTATTAAATACAAAGGAGAAGAAGAAACAAGTACAGTATAACATTTAAAATAGTTTTCGTCTCGACCGAATTTATTGCAGCAAGCCGATATAGAGCAATGAGAGCCGATTATTAATTTCTAAAGAAAGGTTTATCAAAAGACTTTATAACAGTTTGTAAATCTATAATAGAAAACGAATATAAAAAATGATAAATTATAACATTTCTTATTTTTTTCGATTAAATCTTGAAAATCCGTAAGAAAATATTATTTATATTTTAAGGACGTGCGCTTTTAATAATCCGGAGAAGAAGGAAAAGACGGCGAGATAATCGTGGAAGGATTATTTTTAAAATTAATGATTTCTGCAATACAGAAAGCCGGTAAAAGTCGACGTATTGCCGTAATATTTACGTTTTTATATATATATATAAACTGCGTAGAACATCCGTTTGTGTGTTTGGAAGCGAAATTCTATCTACATTCGAATAGCGTTTTCTATTTTTTATTACGTTAAAATATCGGTAATATATATTTATTCGATAGTTTATCTCGGTTACGTCGTGGCCAACAAATTAAAAAAAATCTCAGTTTACTTATGGACCGATGCTCTATCGTACCTTTACGCCAGATTTGCCGAAAGGAAATCCAGTCAACACTTCCGGTAACGCCAGTCTTCCCTCTAGCTGAATCGACTCTTCTGAATCAGCTGTCTCGGTCACGTGACGCGACCACCTGCGCCCGGCCGAGTCGACCAGACCATGCGACACGCCGTGACGTCAGGCGAGTGGAAAGCAGTAGTGTTTTAACCGAGACGGTGGCTGCAGCATTCGTTGGAACCGAGTGCCGACAGGAAGGCCGGAAGGTTCGGTTTGGCAGCCCTTTGAACTATTGATTTGTTTTCCTTTATTTTTCCCAATCGTTTTTTAGTTTTTGGATGAAGTATATTTTTAACGGGATGTTCGTTTTAAATTTTATGTGGTGAGTACCCTTTCTGCTCCTGCAAATATGAAAATCATAGTCCCTAGTATTATTTACGTCCCATAATAAGTTATATAATAATCGCTAGCCCGAGTATTTCGGCTACTTTTTTTCCGTCTTTGTGTTATGCCTGTTAATTAATAGTGTAATAGGTGTGCCTTTTGCTTATAATTTTTTTTTTATCTAGAGAACGCGGCTGGAAACGGTCCAATAAATGTCTTGGATAAAATATATGGGAATTCCGTTTTACCGATAATCTACCGAATTATTAATCGTTAATTATCTCCACAATTAAATAAATAAAAAAATAACGGATGACCTATTAAGCCATTGTATTAATAAGTATTGCTAATTTAAATACTTTAACCAAGTATTTGGTGTATTCTACTTGCATAAATGTTTAATGAATGCAAATATCGACGATAATTAATTGTGAGGTAGATTTGGACCGGATGTCGTCGTTTGTTTGCTTTTTAAAGTATTTTGAAAATGCGATTCGGTTCAAAAATTCATTATTTTGAATCGTCTGCTCCTCGGCCTTTCCACTTTCGAAAATTTTACTTTTTGAATATAGGCCAACGTTTAACATATTCGTATTAATGGGTTGAAGATTTTCCGGAAGTAAATTAACATAATGAAAAAAGGGACGTAGATTAAGAAAAATTGCTGGAATATAATTACGAAGAGGATTAGGTTGTTATCGTCAAATTATGTCGGACTGATTTGCATGCCAACTAAATTTGAATTCAAAGAAAATTTGCATCTAATCAGCTATGTAGAGTTTTTCTGTAAATTCGGCTTAAATTATAAATTAATATACTTCATTTAATTTGAAAAATTAAAAGATATTTAGAAAAAAGTCCTATTTTTGAAGTGAATAATTCTCAATTAAAATAAAGTTCATTTTGGAAATAGGGAAATTCAATCTTTTAATCATCACCTAGTTAAAATGATAAAATCTTTCATTTCAAGAAAACTATAAATTATAATTTATAGTTTGAATTATCGTAAATTCTAAATTACTACCTTAACAGGTAATTGCTAATGAAACATTTTCAAGAATTTTAAGTACTGCTGAATTTGATATTTTTTTTTTTTTGCCGTCGTCAAATTAAATTGAATCTCGTGATTTTTATTGGTTCATACGAAGTTTTTAAACATTTTTTTTTTCTTTGAATTATATATTTTTAACTTTACTTACTTAAAAATTCTTAGATTAACGTTTTGGACAGTTTAAATTAATAACTTATGTATTGAGTATTAAATATTTATGATTAAATTGTTTTAACCCATTCTGTTCCGAAGTCATTGTATCTTAAAACAATGTATATATTTCATCAAGCAGATGTAATCTCGTAAATGAGGTTAACCGGCATCGATTTTCATATAATTTACTTTATTTTTAATTTAATATAAAAATTTTTATTACGTTTATTGTATTGGTATTATAACGTTTTGGGAGTGTTGAAATAAAGTTTTAGACGGGATTTATGTATAATATAAAACTTGTTTGTTCGTAATGAATATATATACGAAGTTAGAAGAAAATGTGTAACGGATCAAGCATCATCTGATTTTTAAAGATAAGGGAACTGGAACTGAGGTGGTGCTCAGATCGAGTGATATAACTATATAAAGAAATTTCACTGAAGATAATTTTCTTCTAAGCATCAAGGTCAATAATATGTTTTTTTTTTCTTTGATGAAATCAGTCATTCTCTTATTTTTCCCCCTTCTATTCAAGAGTGTATATGTATATATAAACTTCGAGTTTTAAATTAATTCGTGTTACTGAACTGTAGTTGTATTTTTTACAATTACGATTAGAGAATAAATGTTACAAAATATCATCGAAATAAACTGATAGCACGACACGTCAATATACAAGAAGGCTATATATAAATATTATAACGTGTCGTTCTATCAACTACAGTTCAGTAACGTAAATTCATTTTTCAAAAATGTTGGTATTTAAGTAGATAATTACAGTAATAAAAACATCATCGTTTTTCATTTACGTTTTATTATTTATTGTCTATTTTGATTTTACACGTGTAGCGAAATCAAAATGGCTAAAAATGATTAAGTAACAGATATTGTTAACAGAAAATCGAAAATATTTAATCGCTTCGTGTTTTATGCAATAGTGAATTTCAAATGTAATGACTTGTGCATTATTATAACTTATATTAAAATAATCGGAGTGACAATCGGATGTTCAACCATGGAATGTCTTTTTATTCTCTAAAGAAAGTATAGTTTTCAGTGAAGGAAAAAAAAACCAAACATCTATTATCTCTTTCGAAGCAATATCCTTGGGCAAAATTTTTTGTATTTCGTATTGCTTTCTAAATCAAACTCCATCCTCGAGCATTATTTTGCTTTCTTTCAAAGACAATGGAGATATTTAACTTTATGAAAATTGTATAATATATATAATTTATAATAAAAGTAATTATAATATATTTTTATCATTATGAATTTTCACCGAAAGAATAAACTGTGCAAAGATCGTCGCAATATGAAGAATGTTATTAGAAATTGACAGAGGAGGATATCCAATATTTAAAATGAGAATGCATTCAATATAATCAGATTCTAAAATGTTATAAAAAGTTTAATGAAGACCTATCTGCAATAATATAATATTAATATTGTAGTTTAATAGCAAGCAATCGAGAAAATTTATTATTTAATATATATCGAGATAAAAGAAAATCTGTTATAATTTTAAACGTAAATCACATATAGGCCTATACCTTGTATTACTGCAGTGTAGCTTGGTAAATTTAATTTTGAAGCTATAAAATTCAACAATATTCAAAATTTTACTGAAAATTGATTGATTTATATTTAAAATGTTAATAAAGCAACACAACTACTTTTTCAGGTTCTAATTTGCAGCAAATATCTACTTTTCTATTACAATAATAAAATACTAAACAACTTACTAATCCAAAAGACAATAGCTATTGCAATATGATTTTTTTTTTTTTTTTTTGTAATCTCCTCCTTTCTCTCTCAGGACGGAAATAAGAAAATTAGAATGCGATCTGATATATAATACAGTATCTAAAAAAATTGTTAATACGGTTTTTATTCCTGAAACTGTTATTATAGAAAATAATAAAAATATGATTATGAAATATTGATTTCCGTTGAGAATTTTTCAATAAATGCGTACATATATGGATGTGAATTTATTGAAGAATTGAGGATTGTTTATAACTTGAAGTGTTTAATTCGTTATTAAAACAAACCATAATCTCTATTGATAATTCTGTTTAAACTAAATTATCTTATCTCTAGTTTCTTCATAATTTATCTAGAAGCGTTAAAAATAGCGAAAGTTCTTATTAATATTACTTAGTAAAATTTTTATTTTTTGTTATTGTTACGCCACTCTGGTTGTATAAATTATTTAATAAGCAAGCTTAGTAACGAAACACTACAAATTTAACAAAACCGATACAATTTTATGCTGGAATTGGATTGTTTTAATTTATTAGGATTAGTTATACTTCGATGAACATAGCTATTATAAATTTTATTTTGTTTCATTTTACTATTGGGATATATTAGTGAAATAGCAAAAGCCGATTTCGGTAAGTAAATAAAAATTATAAAGAATGGGTACATGAATAACTACATTTCTAACTTTAAAAGGAAACAAGAAAAAAACACTAGCGCTTAGACAATATTAATCGCTCTTAAGTTAAATTATTGTGTAAACAAACACTAAATTTAGCTTAATAACATAATTTTAGTGCATTCAAGATTCTTCGCGAAAGATGCGTGCTCGACTTCATCCGAGGCTAAACTTTTTCCTGGAATGCACTTAACTTTTTATACTAAGACTTTATTAGATATTTATTTATAATTCCCGAGTTTTAAATTTAATTATTAAATTTAAGTTTTGTATACATAGAAATGAATTAAAACACAAATGATATTTGTATAGAATATGTTAAAATGATTAACTAATTCGTTGAATTCGTCTACGCGAACTTGTAAATGATTTTGATCGATGTCTGATTAGATCCAAAATTTATCATTTTAGTAAAGAAAATTCTAGCAAAAAACTAATATAGTATATAATAATATATAAAAGTTGTCCTTCGTGTATTTAAAATCGCGAACGACACGAATTTTCTTAATATAGTAAAATAATCGAGAGAAGTTCTAGAACATGCTCTAACCTCTCTCGAAGCCATATCGACCACACTTCACTCGTCCGTTGCAAAATATTGTCTGCATGTAAACTTTACTTTTTAAGGATTTCCCATAATTTGCATTTCCTGACCTGTTTCCTTAAACTACACGAAAAGTTTTGCATTTGCGTTATGAAATTTACTCTATTGTGTAAATAAGAATTTTAAAAATAATAAATATGTAATATCGCTAACTGCGATGTAAAAAGTAATTAAATCCGAAGTGGTTGAGTAAAAGATCATGTAGTATCTTTTTTTTTTTTTTAAACCATTCTTGTTTATCAGAAGTAGAGCATTATAACATTTGTTTATTCATTCCTTGAAGGTCATGCATATCATTGAATAGACGCAGCACAAAAGTTTAAATAATAATGCCGTTAAAATGCTTTATAATAATTGTCCGATGTGAGTCTATACAACAATATGGAGAGAAACAAAGCAATCCATGTTCCGTATGCTAAGGGTAATTCAAATGACCGATCGTAGATTATTTGGGTCGTGGCATAACTAGAAAAATCGCCTCCAAGAAACTAACATTTTCATTCGCACTCATAATTTTTTTATTTGCAAACTTTCCTATCTTTTGCTATGATTATGCTCGTGCTGCTTGATACAAAAGCTCTTGTTTCCATATTAACTCTGTATTAGAGGTGCAAAAATGTCTTGACTTATTTAATTATCTTATATAACAACGACGACGTCTAAATTAAGAAAAAGTATATCTAATACAACAGACATTTTTCTTGTCATACTTGATTTCGAATCACGGTAAAATTGTGAGAGTCGAAAAATTAAATAACACTGTCCATCTCACTCAATTAATTTAGTTCATTTTTTGATTCTTTGTTAGCGAAATCCTTTCTGAGGATATACTTATCTCCCGAAAGGAAAACGGAAGTAGCGCCTAGATGACAGGAAGAGCATCAGCACTTTTTTAATATTCTTATAGCGAGACAAGATTAATTTGTTTCGTTATGTAATTAGAAGCGAAAGACAATAGAAATCTGATCAAACCACTTACGTGTATATAACGAAAGTGAAATAAACCATCCAAAACTGCTTTAAATAGCTACTTAACATAACATTACATAAATTATATTCAAGAAATATTGTTTGAATCGTACCGAAGATATGTAAATATAATGTGACGACAAAATTAATACGTTAAAATTCGTTTGTTTCGATTGTATACTAAATTTCATCGTTAATTTTTTCCACCTGCGATTTTTAGTCTAATCTTAGTAATTATTAGTTTACACGAAATACGGCTTTAGTTTCTAGATTTTTCTCTATTTCAGAAATTTTATGGTTGTAGGATTACTTGTGGTGATAGCAAGCAACGCAATCTCGAGAGAAATATTTTTGTTTTCTATTATATGTCAGAATTAATACTTTTAAAAATGTATTTATTATAAACTCAATTAACAGATTCAAAGGATTAATGTCAATATATTCGCCTAATCGAAATAGAAAGATGTCCAATAGAATTGGTTTAAAAATGTCTGATATTCAATGGGTGATTTATATAAACTTTTATTAAATATACTAATTAGATTAATTTTTCTCTTCCTTTTTAACAGTTGAATACCTTTCTAGCGTAGCTTTGTCGTACAGAAGAGATTAGTATTGAAAAGTTATCGTAATTGACGTAAATGTTGAAAGGCCATTCGATTTTATCCTGTTTGCTTGCGTAAAAAATGAAAATAACGCTTTTAGAAATTTTAAGCGAGTTCCAAATTTTTTGTTGTTTTATCGAGTCTTGGTGTCACTTATTGAGAAACATTTTCCTTAATTATAGAATACAAATCCAATTATGAAATAGCAATGAATCTTCCGAGTAAATATCAGTTTATGAATAGTTTGTCATAAAATGTGTGTTTACAGAAAAGAAAATACTTAAAACTAATTCGTTTACTCGATCGTCTTATTACCTTCGAACTGTTTTACAATTTGAATACAAGCCTGCATTTTAATTTTTTTTTAAATAAAACCAATTTTTTTACTGTAAGAGATTTGTTCATTTGTTTTTATTAATAAATTGGTTTAAATTTTGAATTTAATATTTCGACATCGATAAGAATATAATCGATAATGTCGAACACGGTATTAAATATAGTGGAAAAATAAAGCGCTTCTAGGTTTTATAAACATCGGGGGAAAGCGCAATAAATACGTTTAATAAGGATCTTAAATATAGCATCTCTCTGCAGTTAAACATAGCATCAGCATAGTTAATTATATAAGTGCAAAACATACTTTTTGCTAGCAGCTTGAATAGCGAATGGAGTATTTCATTCCAAGGGAATTGTTTGATATGCTGGCATGACGTTCTGGTTTAATTTTTTTTTTCTGTCAGAAGTTTTGCATATATCACGAATGGATATACAGTTTATTATTCACGAGAAATTTAAAATATTTGGATTAATTTTTTATTTCTAATGTCGTGCTTCGTAGGTAGACACTGTCGCGCGAGCACGAATGTTATCTTTAAACTAATCTCACTGTTATGAATCACCAGTGGAAAACGAAAGAAACTATTTGCATTCGTTTACTCTGCAGTTTTAACAGTTTATTAATTTAATTGCAGAAAATGTTTGGTTTTTTTTTAATTTNATATTTAAAAAATAAAAAAAAAAGTTTAACACACACGAAGCAATAATTATTTAAAGAACAAAAAAAAATTTAATACTTTGAAATCAGAGCCATCTATGAAAAAAATTCTGGACATCTGGCAGCTCTGAGTATGAATTTGTAACTAAAGCTGCTGCCAGTCTATCACGATGATAAAATATATCGAATAATAATGAACTTAATGCTTACTTGTACATTTTAATTTAGTTACTTTAATATTAAGGCAATAAAAATTATTTCTAATTTTGGAATATTTGGATAGTTTCAAACAATAGGAGTGTTATGATTTTACGAAATCGTTTCGAAATTGCCGAATGATACTCTAATCTTCCTGATGTATTTTCTTTACGCAATTTTTACTATGCAGCGATAATATAATCGGAACGATCAAAATCGATGTGCAATAATTTCGAAACTGATTTTTATTTTAAAAATAAATAAATCCGATTATTAGACTTAAGAATTCTGATTTAAATTATTTTATTTCGCGAAACTTATTTTATAAATTTAATTTGACTTATACTACATACATCAATAATGAAATTACTAAACGTTCGTATATAGTTTTTACAGCAATAGAATATTTGTTAATTCGTTTAAATGGTTAAATATAAATAAACACCGTGATATACAAAATATTTTGTATATGTAATCTTCAGTATTGCTAAATCCTTGTATCATAGATTGATAGTGTACAGTATATACTATAAGAGTTAAATCTTTCAATAGTTTAAGTGGTGTCTGTTAAAGGCGTTTTTATTCGCTAAACTATACGTCATTACTTAATATATTGTTTTTCTATATATAATTAAGGAGAATTGAAATTTATTATTATTTAGATCTATTTTAAAGAAAATATCTATTATATTTTTGGTCGAAATACTTAAACTTTTGTGAGTCATTTTGAATGACGTCTTTAAAAAGGTGGATCTTTAGCTTCGTCATAAGTTGCTGGAAACAATAGCACTAAACAGTGTGCAGTTGACTCATTCCCATAAAAATGTTGCTGGGTTAATGCCCATTTAAAACAGTCTGTAGTGATACTGATATATTAAAATTGTGTTTATATTTTGCCTTTTTAAAACTAAAGCTTGCAAATGAAATAACTTCCGAATGTAAGAGTCAAAGTACAAAGGAAAGTTTTCGGTTTTGCTTAATCTTTCATTTTTTTTTTCATTTCGTTCTCTTATCAAATACATTCGTCATAAAAACAGATAAAATATCTGAGGATGACGATTAAAAAGTTAGATAAGATTATATTATTATTAATCGGAAGTAAAATTATTTTAATTTTAATAAATTAAGATGCATTAACTTGTTTTACTTCTAAAATTAAATTTTATAAGTTAGTTGATTTAGTATATCTTAATATTTAGAGCTTTCCATTCAAGTTTTTATAGCAAAAATCCGAAATTTTTTCTTTCCCAAGTTGAATTTAGTTGTTTCAATAAAATTTGTAGAATAATATCAACAAAACAAAGTAATCGAAGCTTGCATATAATCATTTTAATTATTTTTCCTATATAAATTATTACGGAAATAATTACTGTGGAATTTAAATGCTGTTTCATTAATTATATAAATTTAATCTTCATTAAAATGTAAAAAATATATGAATTATTCTTATCTGAAGTATAATCTTAAATGTTGCGCATAAAATATGCATTATAAAGATACAGTAATTATATTTAAGTAATTATCAATCTTTTAAAATGTCACATTGTTCAAAAATGCAAACATTATTTTCGATTGGAGTTTAATTCTTTAATTATATAATTAAAACATTCGAGATTAAATCCTATGAATTAATCATTTTTGTTATAAATTCTAAATGCGATTATAGATTAAATAATAGTTTGAAATACTTGTCATTTTGAATTATTATTTATACAGTACATATGATATGTATTTTGAATTCGGTAATAAGGAAAAAGTGGTTTGACTGAAATTATGCAAATGTGAAATCTTTTAATGTGAAAAAAACAAGAGAGCTCGAAATTGTAGAAAGTGTTAATACAAATAAATTTTATAGATGATAAATTTCACATTAGCATTATTAGATGTCATTAAATTATTAAAAATTTACATTTAATTGACATAATTTAAACGATTGAACATGTTTTCCTGAAATCAAGTAATTCTTATCACAACTATTTTATGATATTTACTAAACAGAATAAATTAAAAAGCTTAAACCTTTTTATAAACATTTATAAATTATTATTAAATTGATTATTACACGAAAGGATCTTAATAATCGATATTTAATTTTTTTAGTCATCAATAGCGAGGTTGAGGCCGAAGTTTTAAAGGCGAAAACGTGGACGTCGGACGTTCAGCGCCGCATTTCTGTAAGCCTAGAAGTTTGACAATGGTGTTTGGAATGCAGAGCATGATTCCACTATTCAAACACTATTGTCAAACTTCTAGGCTTACAGGAAAGCGGCGCTGAACGTCCGACGTACACGTTTTTGCCTTTAAAACTTCGGCCTCAACCTCTCTAATAGCTGCAGACTCTTATACAATCGCATGTAATCTAATTGTCTCACTATATCACCATTTTTATGTAAAAGTTATATCATCACTTTGATCGAATTTTGTTTTTGTTAAAACAAACTTACAGTATAAATATTAATTAGAAAAGGTCTATTTTCTATAAATACATTGCATGTACAAATGGCGTGAAACTTTTTTTTGTTCGTTATGGTCTCCATGGAGACCGATCAAACAGATGGTAATCTTCATTGGACTATAGTCTATCCATCGAACCATCGATAATGTTCAAGGTTATATTGTTTCTGAGAAAAGTTCGAAATTCAACCGCAGGTATTAGTCTGTTCTATATATAACACCTGTAGTAAACGTAAATTTTAATATTAACACAGTTTTTCTCGACTTTCAAAAGTTCGTAAGAATTCGGCATTAAAATATTAGTAAAATTTCGCCAGGACCGCGTAAGCCGTGATTCTATTGGAACAAACTCTTACGTAATTTTGAAATAATTTATATTTTTAAAAGGAATAATTTAATCTGATTTTGTAATAATGCTATTGGCAGAATTACTTACACTTTGTATAATTTAAGATTTTAAGTTACTTTTATTATTTTTCTAAAAATAGGCCTATATTGGAATTTGAACTTTTGTGTTATTTTTTTAAAATTATAGAAAACGCAATATATATTGTATTTTTAAGTTTAATCAGCATATCAGCATTTGTTTTTTTTTCTTTCTTTCTTTTGCGAAATTGTAACTAACGCTTTATTAGAATTATATTTAAAAAGTTTCGTTTCCTTTTTTTACTTATTTCGTGATTTCTGTATAGTTTACACCGAGTTTTGAATATATCGATCATGTTCTAGTCACGCACAATTGAATGGCCACTGAACGACGAAATATTCAAGGTTACCTTTGTAACGGATTCAAGGTTATTCCACCGCTAGATTTATTCTAATGGTCAATAAAATTATTTCGAAAAAAAAAATTTCGTGAATCAGCGGAAAATGTTGAAATTGTTATACTAACTTTGCTCTCTGATCCTTCGGCCATATTTTACGCTTTTTAATAATTTCGTATCCCTTTAATTTATGACTTACTAGCATTATTGGAAATTTTTGCATAAAATAGTAATTAACCTGGTATATATATGCTCTGCATAGCTGTACGGCAGATATATTTTTGTACTCATTACATTCATAACGTAATTAAGATAAACTATTAATTTCCTGTCCTCGTTCACCATTACGTCCTTAGATTTGTACGTGTAATAAAATCACGATTAAACTGGATCTTATAATGAATTTAGATTAGACGTAACTAATTTCTATTTAATTATTACAATTGTATTTGGTATTGTAATACATTTTACATGAATTAAATCTGAATAGTTACCGAAACCGTATCAAAACATATGGAGACGTTCTCACAGTTTAAGCTTTTCGGTGATATTTAAATTGTACGTTTTAAAGGCGTAATTAATTCGGCATTATTTAATTTTTTTTAATCCACGTCATCTCGATTGTCTTGGAAAAAAAGAATGGGAAAAACTTGGATAATTTCCAGTTACGAATGATTCAGAGATATACAAATACGTTAAACATTAACAAAGCGACTATTCAACCGTGTACATTTGTTTCGTATCGTTATAACGATACGAATAATCGTAAAATTTATTAGTGCATTCGGTGTTAAGCGAAAACCATACGAAAATGAAAATATTCGTGGACACACGATTCGTACTATGTCGTGCAGTCGCGCGGTCGAAATCTTATTCGAATTCAAACTAAACATTTGCCGCATAGCTCAGTTGCAGTTACCGTATTCACGCATGGGCGGACGGACGAACGAAAGATATCGTAAATTTAGCTGAAAAATAATGTTAGTTATTTTTGTAAAAGTTGAGATATTTTTATAAATTTTGAGTTATGTGATAACGCAATTATAAAATAGGAAAAGTTGTATAGACGCTTTTATTTTTATATGCTTTTTTTGTTACTAATTTCATAAATATTTGAAAATTATTTTCTAATATTATGATTAGTGTTATCACAATGTTTTTGCTTTCAAAATACTTCATTTAAATTTAAGATAATTTGTAATTCATATAGGCTACAAAATTTTCCGAAAGTTCAACGAAAGTGTCTTAATTTTGTTTACTTCGATTTTTAAGAATAAAAACAAAATTAAGATCTAATGGTTAGTTTATATGAAATTAAATAGTTTATAGAAACCACCGAATAGTTTAGTTATTGGTCTGTGTATCGCCTGTTAAGCTATGTAGACCAATAACTTAAGTATTAGGTCTTGGGACCAACAATTCCTATTTATAATTTTTATTCACTTTCAAGAACTGTTAATGAAATCATGTATATTAAAAACTTTCATATAATTGCAATTTCTTTTCCAATATTTTTATACAGTATAAAATATATAAATTTTTAAAATTAATGTTATTCTGGTTCTAACATTATTGAATCAATAGAGAGAGATTTTTAAAAATTATTCTTTATATAAAATATATTTAAATATTGAGCATTTTTCTTTTTGAGTCGATAATAATTTTAGCGGTTACTGATGGAAATTCCGAATCAAATATAAGGGGAATAAGATTTCAAATTGTCTAAAGTGCGAAAAATAATGAAATTAGAAACAGTATTAAATTTTTAGGTATAAATGGTATTATAGAAAACTATAAATTCGAAATTCTGTATTGAAAATATTAATCTTATTTTATCATAAACCACTGTGTTGCTTCGAAAGAAAATGAGCGTATTTCAATAAATAACAGTAAAAATGAAGACTGTACAAACGTAAATAGGCCTAAATACTAAAATTATATGCACATTGGTTTTTATTTCAAATATTTGAGTAGTGATCAGTTAGAACTTTTTTAATGTTTTTAATACTCCTACATAATACAATGCACGTAATTCGAGAATAATGTAACCAAATTTAATAATTTACCATAAAATTCGAGATACAAAATATATTTACTTAAATTTTATAATTAAATTTTTATTAGGCGGCTACATTTGGCAATGTTACTGACTTAGTTTATACAATTGTTTTTCTCGTCTTTTTTTCTTTCTGATTTTAATACAATATTTCGACACTCTTTCTTACTTCAGACATTTTATAATTTTCTTGCGAATCGTCGTTTACCATAGCAACAGAGAGTTGCCTTTTGTTCGTCAGACCGGAGATCCGACGCCATCCGTCTGTTTATAATAATCAAATGACGGTTGTGACGTGTACGAAATCGTTATGGAAACGATGAATTATATTCGTTTTATGAGATGGCGGCCGGATAACTACTTCGTTAATACTAACCCCCACCACACTCGAAAAGTCTTCGAATTTAAATAGCCACTTTACCATCAAACTTTCTTTAATGGATTATATGATTATATTTTCTTAATAAAGTTGTTTTTCTTACGTCGTAATGAATCGATAATATGAAAAATGTGATGATAAAAAATATTTAGGCAATATAATCAAAGGACGTTTGATTCATTTAAATTCTAATTTTTTAACTGAAAATTGTTTTTTAGTGCGGTCAGGATATCTACAGTTTTTCTGCTGAAGTTACGATATTCTATGACTTACTGGAAGATTTGAGATTTGATGCATGATTAATTTTTGTAGTATTGACGTGAATTCTCACACCATTATTTTAATTAAAATCAAATTATAGATTAATAAAACATTGTTCTAAATATTACTAATACAGGTAATTTAGGATCATTACTAATATAGGTAATGTTTATCAGCCGTTTTACATACTGATTTCTGATTTGTTAAAGAGAAATGAGTCAAATATACTGTACAGTGTTTTTTCCTAAAATCTAAATCTGTACTCGTGTAATTATTTTCGGAAATTTAATTATATTAAAATAATTTTTTCAAAAATTGTCTAATATGACCTCTGGAAAATTCCTTCATTCTGTTGCGTTTTATAAGTAACGAGAATTAATGTGCATAAAATTTAATTTCAGATTTTATTATTTGAACTTTATCTTCGGTTAAACTTTAATAATTATCGGATAATTTACTTCCATTATTGCCACTTACTGTAATTTAGCTGATGCTTTCGATGAGTTTAATAAATGAGTCCTAACTCGTTTGAAACAATACATTTCATTAAAAATATCCGATAAAAATCAATATTTATAACCCAAATTAATTTATTAAATAACATACGTCTATATATTAAATCCATTCCTACAAATCAGAATTGATTTATAGATTCCTGCTTTTGTGATTGTTATAGAAAGGTTGCATTAATACTAAAAACATTTTCTAATTTTTAGCTGAAGTAAAACAGATTTTAATTGTATTATATGAGACGACGTAACAAATAGTAGAGCCGTTTTAAATTAATTTGCTCAACAAAATAGAAAATTAACTGATGCATAATCATTTTTAATTTAGTTAAATGATTTAGTTTTTGCTATTATAGTCTTGTTTTCTACTTAATAGGAACTGCATTAATTCAATGGATAACGAATCTTATCAAAAATATTATTTCTGTCGTATTAAATTTAATATAAAATTTATAAAAATGAATTAATAAAATGTATATTAAATAAAATAATTTTTAAACGATATTCTGCTTTTCTTATTGATATTGAATATTAAATTTTGATAATAGTAATCTTTTGGTATTTATTGTTAGGATTAAGCACAATATTGCTTGGGAGAACTAATCATATGAACACTACAGGCTTTATTAATTGTGGAGGATATGCATTCGGATCCCATCAGTCCTCTTTATTGGACATCAATCTGAATGGTATAGGTTATGGTTATGTTAGTGCAACTAGAATCTAATATACTATAAAATACCTATACATTATAAAAGGGAAGTATGATAACCTTCCATTAAACAAAAGAATATAAAAAGTTTTGTTATAACACGGACTTCTATAGCACGGATTCACTCTAACACGGTTCGAGAATTGGGAACATCCCCCGTATAACACAGTGAGTTTATAGCACGGGTTAACTCCAACACGGTTCGGAAATTGGGTGAAACCCTCGTACAACATGAAATTTAATAAAGGGTGCGTTCTTTTATACTTCCGCGTAACTCCGCGCGAGCATTCAAATTGTTTTCGTGGCTACTTTGAATGCTCTTTCAACAATAATCCATTTAATGGTTAAATTTTACAATTGTGACCCTTCTTTTGCCTCCAAAAGCTCGTTTTATAATTATAGATTCCTCCATCACGATACTATCGATAGTGCGAGCGCCGCCATCTTTCTTTCACCGTCGTTCCTAAATGTCTACAAACAGCAGCGCACTCCCGTTGCAGAGCGACCGCTATTAACGAATGCACCCAAAAACTTATCAGTTGATGATGCTCATGCTGAGATCATCATATAGGATGAATAATCCTCTGGTAAAATATTTACTTAAATAATAAATAAATAGTTTACCTATGAAAAAAAAGAATAATAAATTCGATTTAAATAAGGATTTAACAGCATTTTTTTTTTTTGGAACCTAACCCTCCTTTTCGCACTAGTTCTTTGTTTCGTATAACACGGCAATTTTTTGGAAAATAACTCCCGTGTTATACGGGGGTTACCTGTATTCTGTAAATTATAAAGGGGAGAATACAGTACAATTCTATTAAAACTGTAAAATATAAAAAGTTGGTAAAAATAACTTCATATTCTAAAAAGAAATAAAACTTTGTCACAATCCTTAACATTTTAATTTAACACTGTATGACTATCATTTAAACTGGGTATTTGGTAAACTCGTGATTGAGTGTTTAAATGTTTTTAATCCTGCAGGTTTATTCTTATTAAACTAACAATAGGATCTATTTCCTATTCCCAACATGTATAATAGCATTTTCAACATCAATCTTCAATAATAATGAACCTATACAACTTTACGAAAATTCAATTGAAATGCAAATTATAGTAATGAAATTACCGTAAATACTCGTAGTATAGTTAATGACAAAATGAGTTAATTTATCGTATAAAACAAAAGGATATAATATAATACACTATAAATATGATTTTGAATACTTTAGGCTTTAATTTAAATTTATATAAGATAATCAAAACCAAGTTATTAATATTAATTAAATTTAATTCATTTTCTTAACATTACGGAGATTATAAACAAATTTTTCTTTAATAATAATACCCTACATGGGAGGGAAATTGAAAATCGTTGCGAACTTTATAGATTTACGAGCTTATCTTGTAATGAAACAGGATATAAAATCCAGTTTTATATCCTATATTATTTTCCGAAGTAGATTTATTCTGCGAAATATTTTTAACGGATTTTACGTTTGAGAATTTATACCACTGCAGTTATTATAAATGTTTGTTTCGACATTACCGGAAAGATTGAAGTAAATATTTATAAACACCAATTTTTCCTTTTTACTATTATTAAAATCGCTTAACATATTTATCAGAGTATAAACATCCGGAAGATAATTTTATGTTTTACAACAATTATTTTATATTATACGTGGTTAATTGCCCTTCAAAATAAAACACGCACACCTATACTTCCTAAAACCAGTTTTACTTAGATAACGTCATACAGTTTCTTAACGGTTAAAATTTAGATTCATTACGTTAGTTATAAATTGATATAACTAACGAAATTAATAATTGCGACATTAACGACATTATCGTAATTATTAATTTTATGATTTTTAAGCAGATTTTCGAAATCTCTCGTTTCATTTTAAATAGGCCTACTTTAATTTATTTCGTTGTCGCGTTGGTTAACGATTGGCAAGGTCACAATCTCTTCTTAATTTTAAAATTTATTTAAACCGTTATTAAATAAGTCTTTGTAATTAATGTTTGAATTATTTTACATGAAAATAATTCGTTTACGATTTTACTGCGGTCTCATATTATTACATCCACCCCGATAAGTTTGGATATTGCCTTATATTTTAATGTTTAATATCGTATAATTCTAAATTAGTTGTAATTAGATTGAAATCTAATTGAATATTCAATAAGTTTAACCTTAACGTATTGGACTTTTATTTATTACTTGGGGATTTTGCTTGGCTGGCACGGGATTAAGTTGACAAAAGAACGTTTTGATATCCTTGACATCTATTCAATGTTTCAGAAGAAACAGAAATCTTTGAAGGGAACGTGATTTGGAACGATCCCATGTTTGGAAATAACCTTCGAGATCACCAACACGTTTTAGGAACGGTTACATTGTCGAAATACAACTCGTGAACGTTCCACATTTTGAATTACTTGATATAAAAAGGATGGGTTAATTAGGGTAAAAACGAATATTAAATGTAAGCATTTTAAGTAAATTATTATAGAATTTTAATTTCAAAATACTATTCGTTTATAATAATAATTTTAAATTTAGTCTTATATTTGTCTTGTGGGCATAACTGTAACATGGATATCATTTATTACTAGACAGATTTTACTCACACTTAAAACGATACAAATAGAAAAATCATATTTAAAAAAAAAATGTTATATTAATCTGCAGGATTTTAAATATAATCCGATAAACTAAGTTTTAAAAACAAAGAGAGTTATATAAAAATTTAAATATTTATTTTATTATGTAATATTTAATTTTTATAAAATTTACATAGAAATATTGAATATCGATTGATAAATAGCAAAATTGCACTTTTTAAAACGTATATAAAAAGTTAAAGTATTTTAAGATTGAAATGCCACACATTTTTAAACCGAGGTTTCTATTAATAAATCGTTTCTTTTGATAGTAACAGCATTTTTGAAATTGGAAAAAATTTTATTAAATCGAATTACATACATTTATAATATTTAAAATTTTAAATTGTCTTTCGCATAATTCATCTGTAATTAGAATATCATTCTTATAAAACATATATAAGTATATAATCTTGTATAAATATAGCCTATTATAACATATAAATATATGCACAGAATTATTTAATAAAAATTATTTTCTAATAATAATGGTATTAATTAAGAACGCAATTCATATTATTATTATTCTAAGGAATTTTTTAAAAATTTTATAAGTAAACGTATTTAATGGCTTTTTCTTATATTAATTAATTAATGAATGAAGAGAATTTCTTTACTTCGAAAAATTCTTTCGTTTCTTACCGATTTGGTTTTAGTTTGAAATTAAATTTTTATTTTACGATTTTCGAATTCAAAGACGATTTTCAAAATTAAATCGATCATTACATGAAGCAGTTTTTTATTTATTCAAATGATTTTTCTTTCATAAGAATTCTGTAAATAGATTACACGAATTTTCCTTAATCGAGTAGAAATTTTTGCCTTTATCAATTTAGATTTTTGTTAGGTTTCTTGACATTTTATTGTAAATTCAAATTCATTCATACATTCCACTGTTGCATTAAGTCACTTTATTTTTAGTAATAGTTTTCATTTCGTATTTTTTAACAATTACTTTCAGCAATCCAGAATATTTTTCTACATTATGGTTCTTTTAGTTTAAAGGTAAAAAGGTGTTTGTTTTTTGTACTAGTTCACTTTTTAGATTATTTTTGTTTTGAAAATTATTATTTTTACGTTACCCATCTGGCTTTATACGCCTATTTTATTCGTGGGCATGGGTAAAGGGAAAACAAATAAGTATCTGGTCAGTTTTGACTATAGCAACGAGCTAATGAATTGTATGTGTATGTTTGTATGGATAATTATTCTCAACGTAGAAAACAATCACTTTGCTAAGAAACCGAGAGGTCACATAATACCCAGATATTCGGCTTAATAATTATAGATATAAACAATTTATTATGACGAGATATTTAAAATTGGGCAGAAGTATAGATGATACATTTTTAACAAATCGGTCCGTAAAGTTTTGTAGGAAACATTAACCTTTTGCCGATTGCGCTGACAATAAGCTAATTTAGCTCTTGCACAATATTATAATGACATTCTGAATAAATAAATTTTTTGAACAGGTGTTTTTGCTCTTTTCTGTTGACAGCTATGATGAAATAAGTGAAAAATAAACAAAATTGACGAAATATAGTAACGGTCTGTTTTTCGTGTTTCTATTATATATTATAATGCCTAAAATATTAACTTTTTTAATGGTCCTTCCATTTATGTTTATTCTTTCTGCATAATATTTGTAAAATTTGACTACAATTTTAGTCAGTTTATACATCTTCAGAATAACTGTACATTTTGATTTAGATTGGTTGGTTTTTTCGAAAACATTTATACATCATATGTTAATTATATGAAAATATAGATGATCATTACAATAAATTCGCATTAAATATGTATTTAGTCATATTCGTGAAGACGATTTTTATTTAAATTTGCTACTAGCAACACTGAGTTGCTTTATTAAAACTGTTAATATCGAAGTTTTTTGTTTCACACTTACGAAGTACTCATGCATTTTTTTTTAATTCCAGCATTATAATTTACATATCTTATTTCACAACAAATAAGAGATATATGCAGGTATTAAGTATATTAGGGTTAAAATTTTATGATTAAATGATAATACTATATTAATTGTAAAAATGCTATTTTTGCATCTTCATTTAAATTGTACGCAAGCTTTATTTAAATATTTGACTGCATAATCAAAATCGGTATATACGTAGATTCAATTTGTAATAGTTCATAAACAGATCTGCTGTTTTAATTTTCTTAAGAATTCTGTATTTAATTCACGATGCAATAAAAACTGATCAATTATAATTTAAATGTTTATTATTATTACGTTCTTGGTTGTTATAGGCTATATAACAGAAGGAAAGTATACGATCGGTCAAAAAATGACCCCCCCAATATTTTTACATTTTTGGACTCAGGGCACCTTGAAACGTCGAGAAATGCAAAAAAAAAAAATTGGGAATAATTTCTGTACCGTGCGTATTCCAAAATGATGCCACACACAAACAACTCTGTATGTTTGTGTGTGGCACGATTTTGTTTATCCTGTTCGAAGCTTAATAATTCTTGCTCATTTTGTCAAAAATTTCTGAAATTATTGATGCTATTAAATTTTGGTGGTTAAATGTCGAGAGGGTGAGAAGACCCCCCCCCCTTTATCTTCCATCTTCAGTAGGGTCGGACTTAGTGACGACTTGTTATTAGCATTCACAATTTTCTTATAAGTCATTCCTTCTTTCAAAATTGAGCTTTTTGTCGTTTTATAATACAGTCGACCCTCCTATAACACTGTTGATAATTCCGTTTTATATGAATTCCATGTTGTACGAGTCACTTA
Organism: Centruroides sculpturatus; assembly: GCF_000671375.1. Lineage (NCBI taxonomy): Eukaryota > Metazoa > Arthropoda > Arachnida > Scorpiones > Buthidae > Centruroides > Centruroides sculpturatus. The sequence goes on along the minus strand of NW_019384552.1, from coordinate 285,030 downwards.
ATTTTACAAATACCTGTGAACGGCTCACGTATTTGTAAAATCTAAGTGACTCGTACAACATAGAATTCATATAAAACGGAATTTTCAGCAGTGTTATAGGGGGGTCGACTGTAGTTAAAAATATAAAGTTTTAAATAAAATATAACAGATGGCACCACCACAAATTTTAAATGTTGCCGGGAAACTTGACAACTCGTTGCTGTTTTTTAAATAAATTTATTTTTAAAACTCGATTTAAAAATAAAGCGTTAATGTAGAATGAAGAGACATGTTTGATATTAGTAAGGTACATTAATTTTATAGAAATTTTTGAATTTCTGTATATTAGTTACTATATACTACAGTAGTCACCACTGAACTTAGACCAGGCTGCAGTTAATATGCCATGCAATAGATAGGTTTTAAAAAAAGTAGCTTTGATTCATTGCATGAATGTTTTACGTAATTAAAAACAAATATACAATAATTAATCTTTATTTTTGCTAAATATAAATTAGATATCTTCAAATTTTAATAAAATTGAGCCAGTCAACTTGAGTCGCAGGCATCAGAAAACATAGACCGCTGCGTCACCCATCAATGAACATAGACCACTACATGTTTAATATTTTGTTGCATCACCTTTGCGGCCAAAACACCTTTCATACATTTCATCATGCTGTTGACTAGGTGTTCACATTCATCTGCAGTTATGGAATTCCAGATTGTTAAAATGGAAGCTTTTAATCTTTCAACTGAATGTATGGAACATTATGAAGAGACGTCTGCGAGGACGTGTTTTTCGCAGACGTCTCTTTATGATGATCCATACATTCTCAATTGGTGAAAAATCTGGGCTGTTAAATGGCCAAGGAAGAACTTCTATGTTATTTTCTGCAAGCCACTGGTTTGTTTTTTTGTTTGTATGACATGTGGTCCCATCCTACTGAAAATGCAGGTTCTATTTGGATATAGCTTTGCTATAGACGGAAGTAAAATTGTTGTAGAATGTTAATGTATTGCTTTGAAGCAAGTGTTCCATCAACAAATGTCAACTGACCCATACCACTGGTGCTCATATATCCCCAAACCATGAAGCTGGCAGGAAACTTCTCTGAGCGGTATAACAGCGATGGCTCATTAGCTTGACTGGCAGATCGAATGACACGTTTGATTTTGTCTGTTGCTGATAATTCAAAGTTTGATTTATCAGACCACAGATTTTCATGCCACTTTTATTGAGACCAGGAAAGATGTTCTTTGGCCCACTGTACCGGTTTCTTCATTTGATGTGCTGTTAGCAAAGATTTTTCACATACTACATAGAAATGCATTTCTTGCAGTCTCCTGCGTGTTGTCGAAACAGATACATCCTTTCCAGTTGTATAATTTCATATTGTAGTTACATCCAATGCTGTGGAACGGTGGTTTTTACGAATTTTTTCAAACTTCTTTCAACTTTTGAAGTTTTTCGATGATGTCCAGCAGCTTTGTTAGGTATAACATGGCCGTGGTTAGTGTAATGAACAATAATCTGGTGCACTGTTGTTTTGTTTAGCATTAGCTCTTTCAGATATGTCACAACTTTGTTTAGCAACGATAACATTCCTTAAATCTTCTGAAACAGCTTTTCCTCTGGCAATTGTAGACAAAATGCAAAGTAAATGTAAATAAAACAAAACTAAAAAAGCACCTTATATCATTCATAGGATTATTGCAGGCTAAAGTGAGGCCAAAATAATCAGTTGTTTCAGAAATACTGCAATTGTAACATTATTTAAATGCAGATTATCGGCTGGTCTGTGTTTATTGACGGTAGTGATGCTGCGGTCTGTTTTCTGATGCTTGCGACTCAAATTTGACTGGCTCAATTTTTGTTAAAATTCAAAGATATCAAGTACATATTATACAGTAATTAATCTTTCTTTTTACTAATTTGTTTTAACTTATGTAAAACATTCATGCAATGAATCAAAGTTACTTTTTTCAAACCTATCTATTGGATGGCTGGCATGTTAACTGCAACCTGGTCTAAGTTCAGTGGTGTGACTACTGTATTATTATATTAAATGTCTCTAACATTTTCTTTGTATATATTAAACTTAGTTCGTTTGAATATACAGTAAATTTAATAAAATATTTTTAAATCGAGTGTTTTCAGCTTATGTTAATTAGGAAGTAGTTTTCAAAAATAAATTTGCTAGTAATTAAAATGTTAATGTTTATTTTAAAATTGTTTATGTAGGTCTTATTAAAAGAAAAACAGGTTGTGTAAATTGAACTCTCTAAATTCGATCTGTTATCTAAAATCTCAAATATTTAATTACTCGTTCGTTATATTATAATTTGAATTGGATAGTACGTTGATACGTTGACGGTATATATTTAATAGTGATGATATGCAGTTTATATAAATGCAATGGTTTATTTAATTTAATTATATTCATTCGGAAATCGTAAATAAGAGCAAAGACCTCGAATGGAAAAAATGAATTAAGGTCTTTTTAAATGAGGTTAATAAATAAAAGTTTTATTGGTAAAGAAATGTTAAAAGTAGCCTTGATTTTAATAATTTATTTTTATTTCAAAATTCGTAACTACAAAAATCCTTCATCTAATTTTATATTGCATTTAAACAATTTTTTTAAAATTCTGACACACTGACAATTTTCATTTTATGAGGAATAGACATTCTTAAAATATACAAATCGATTTTAAATTACCGCAATTTTTCTTGTGTTGTAGCATAAAAACCAACTGTGTTATAAAAAAAAACGTATACTTTTACTGGAGGATAGTGTTTATCTGCAATATTGTAAACCACCGGTTTTATACTGTTTACGCTCTGTTTAAATTAAATGACATAATTACACGAACAGACAAATCAAAATTCTGTTTAAGAAATTGACGATTTTTCGTTAATAAGGAGCAGGAGTATTTAAGCAGATATTGTGAAACTATAAATTCATAATTCACATAATTCAATATGATTAATGATAAATCTTTTTTTTAAAACAATGATTTTAAATAACACAATTATTAATGGTTAGAAAAAGTTAGGTCATTCACCTTTCGTACATTTATTTCGCATTGGAGAATGTATTGTTGTATGAACTAGATCGGCAATGGCCAGTCTTTTTCTGACGGTGGGTCAAAATTGAATTCGAAATTTAGTAACTCCAAACTGCCAGTCAAATATTTAATTTCAGTATTTAAAAAAAAGTAAAATTTGTAAGCATTTTTTGTTTAACTTGTTATTTTTATGAAATATATTTTAAAATAAATAAATAAAAATATTGTAATTATAATGGAACCCAATATTTCGTTTTAAAGAGAAATCTGTTATATTTTTTCTGTCTAACTTTCGTAATTAATAGCTTTTAAGACTTTCCACCACAACTTTAGGACCTTGCTTTCGAACTGTGTATTAAAAACATTTTCGATAAATTTTTAATACTGCATAATTTATAAAAACCTAACACTTCCTGAACATTTAATGCTGGTACTTGAAATCGTCGGGCGGGTCACGGTTTGCCATCGCTTATCTAGATATTTACTGTACATGTCAAATTTTTCCGCCAGTGAAAAAAAAAACTCAATGTTTGTAATTGTCAAATCTTTATTCTATCGATTAATATCAAAAACTATAAATTTATATCTTGTAAGTTCAGTTATACAATTTATATCCAGTATAAATTCATTCATAGTTTTACTTGTAATAATTTTATCTTTGTTATATAGAATGAAATCTTAAATTTTACGCTAACAAAAATATTTCAGAAATTTATTAAGAATATTAAATTTAAAAAAGAGAACTTTACGTATTTTTTAATCATATAAAAGTGCCGGACAAGGTTTAAGACAAAGTACAAGACACGGTTTATATTCATTTTTCATTGATTCAAAAACCTAGATTGTCCTATACGCGCGAGCGAAGGATTCTTTACGTTTTTGCAATAATTTTTGCTAAATAATCGTGTGTTAGCATGTTTTATTGGATGCTTACCCTCTGGTGTTTAAAAACAAAAGTGTTTTATCTGCGTCGTTTCAATCGTTCTTGTCTATCGTCAGGAGTACAGATGAATAGCAATAGGAAAAGCAAAGCTTTTGAATTCAAATTTGAAATTCCAAAATCACACGGGAGCCTGATATAAGTTTTAATCCATTCCCACGTGAAAACACATGATTATTCGGAAATCAGAATTCTGAGAAACTCGTAAGTGTAATCGACGGAGAGTGGATTTGACTGTTAAGAATTGGCAAAAAAGGTTCCCGATTGTCCAACTTTACATGTACAAATTATGTTGTCGAATGTACAAGATTTTTCCGTAAAGTTTAAAATACTAGTAATTTTTGCGGGACAATGTGTGCATTTACATGCATTTAATTATATTTTATTTAATCACAAAATATCAAATTATATTAATAAATCTAATTTTCTTTATTTTGATCTTTAAAGTCACACCTCGTCCTATATGTGAGATCGTCTTATAAGCGAGTAAATACGGTATATATGTAATTTTAACTTGAGTATATTTCTTGTAATATATGACAAACAACTTCATTTTCTATATAGGTTGTCATTTTAAACAAATTTTTAACTTAATTTCTGTGGAGAGACGTATTTACCATTATAATGTAGAAGGAAGTGAACTATAAATTTATCTCCGTCTAAAATCTACTGATAAATACGGCCTTCTGCACAAAAAAATAATGCCAATAAAAGTCATCCCAAATTTTTCTGTTGTACAAAATCTTTAACTATGTTGCAATATTTTAATCGCTACGTGTTGTTCAATATTGAATTAATAGAGATTCATTTGTTATCATTCATTATTTCGACGATACTAATACTGGTCTATTGTATTATGTTAACGACATAGTTTTTATGACCGAACATACCATTTAATTAGTATAACTTGTTCTCGTATGATTTTTTTGTTACTTCCTTAGACAAACTTTTAACAAACTGTTTTTATTTCTTAAATTGCTTCTAATTTGCATCATTATTTACAAATGATATGTTCAGTTTCTGAACGTTTCAAGCTGTTTGAAAAATTTAAATAAATACATAAATACATATAGGCTATATATTGTGTGTGTGTGTACTGAAAACAATTTTATTTTTTATAGTCGTATGAAATGCGACATTTGTGAGAATTGGCGTTAATAGAACTTCATCGACATTTTCAAGATTTATCTAATAACTTACCAATAAATCCTGAGACTTTTACATAGTTCCTCGTTAAAAAGAAAAAAACAAACTTGAATGATTTATTCTTTATGTACACAGTTTACTATTATTAATAAAGGTGTTACGATAAATTCTTTTATTGTAGCTTGCTTATTAAATAAAAATAGGCCTACAATAAATTCTGCAGTACTTAACATTTGTGTAAAGTGAATCTTGTATTTTTTTCATCTATGCTATTTTGAGTTTACGTAGTTTTTTCTTTATAAAATTCACGTATGTATGACTTCAGTAACTATCCAATGTTTATCGCTTGGCTTCTTTCATCAAGCTTTGGTCGTAAGAGCATTGCGACGCGACATCGTTATACGGTTAGATATTCTCTAAATGACCACTAAACCGAAAATACTTGTATTAAGTTATATAAACAATTTTTTTGATGGCATTTATCTGTGATAGATAATACTAGAGATATTGTGGCAGTGATGTAGATTTAGATAATGTTTTTACGTCCGTCTTTGTAATACAATACATGTATTCTTAAAATTTATTTCCTTAATACTTTTATTCATAGAGAATAATTAGAAATTAACATCCGCTGTTAAAAAATTTGTTTTTTTTTTGTTTTTTGTTTTTTTTCTGTATTTGAATTGAACAAATACTTCTATAATATTTAAAATACCTAAATTGTTTAAAAGTGTGTTAATAATTACAGCTAATACAAAAATCTCAATACATATCTATTATCAGTGTTAAATTTATTTTTACAAAATTTAATTTCTTAATCGTAAAACTGTGCCTTATACGAATTTAATATACTAATTTTTAAACACTTATTTAATTTGCTTTCTATCGTGGCCTCAAATCTTGCAACTCTAATTCATCATCTTAATTGTAATCTGATGAATATTCTCAAAGTTTCGGCCTGCTAAGTCCGATGACAATGCATTTTAATGTTTTAGGAAGCTGGTTTCACCCCCACTTCGCCCACCCCGAAACTCGATAAACACAACCAAATGTAGAATTTAATCATGACGTGTGTATAAATAAATACACTGTAGTGATGTATATGGTCGATGGCCTAACTCCCACCAAACTTACCTCCAATCTCGAAAAACATGATCAATAAAAGCGTTTTTTTAAATTTTTAAAAATAAGTTGATATGTAATGAATTTTTAAGTAAAAGTATAGAAAATTGCAAAAAATTAAGAACTGCCTTCTATCAACAAATCTGTTGCCATAGAAATGAGTTAATTGTAGCAACCCAGTTTCGTACGAATACATTTGTTCGAAATTAAAGATTAATTCTCAAACTTTGCATCTTCAATTATAGAGTGATATTTGATTTATATATAATGAATTTAGTTATTCTACCATTATTTATTATAATAGTAAATGAGAACTTTTTATTAAATAAGAAGGTTTATACATTCAAAAGATGCAGTATTTAAACGTCTTATTGAATGTAATCTTTTAATTATATGTTAAATATGTATGTATTGGATACGTTTATAATTAAAACTTTTAAAATAGCATTATTAATTCTACTCATTTTCAGACATTCAAGGAGTATTTAATAATTTTCATAAGTCTTATTATATCATTTCCGCTTGCTGAGCATAAGTACTTCAACATGAACTGAATTCATTTTTTCCATTATAAACTAAACCCGGATGTGAATAGTCTACCAGCTATGTATTATGTATTATATTGATATGTACAGTACAGTATATGGGAACCCGGCAACCGATTTGTGGTATTATAATGCATTGTTTTTAGATAACATAACTTATCTCGATGCATTGTGTGTATATTGTATGGTGTTTTAAGATTTCATTTGTAGTAATAACATAATATTGATTATAATTGAAGATATTTATAGTAGTCTGAACTGTTTTGTTTTGAATATTTTAAGATTGGTTTGTAGTAGTTCATCTAAACCAGGGATGCCAAAGTGGTCGAAAATTAGTAGGGGGTCGATTGAAAACGGTTCATTAAAAATATAGTCTAATGGTTTATGTATATGACAGTTCGAGATATTGTAAATTCGTACGCCGTAATAGACCTTTATATGAAAATGGTGTCTCACCAGATTTATTATTAGTATTATCAACTGTATTAGCAACATAAGAGGATGGATGGATAAAGGTAGAAAAATTCTTGAGGGGTCAATAGCCAAAGTTTTGGAATCCCTGATCTAAACAATTCTAAGACGGAATTTATAAGAATAAATATTATCTCAATGAAAATTAGATATTAAAATATATTTTTTTTTTCGAGAATAATCAAAAACGTAGTCTTGCGTATAAAAATGATCACTTAAAGCAACCTTCTATTTATATATTTAATGAATATCATTTAAAGTGTTTTTGTACCGAATAGTCTATATTATACCGAACAATTGTACATTTGTTTTTATAAAATTAAGACTTATCTATCGCTTTTAGTCAATAGCAACTTCCTCCTTTCTGGTCTTGCTTATTAGCTAAATGTTCAAAGATTTCAGTCAAAATTATAATAGAGATTGTGTAGTAAGAGATAATATTCCGTTGCATTATTATTTTTCTTCGGCTTTATTACAGTTATCGCATTATTTGAATCTAACTCATTTTATTCCTATTTTAAAGGAACAGTTTTCTGTATCATCTAAACATCTTTACAATCTCGTTTCCGTTTTATTGTTTGAACGAGGTTAGCCTTTATTGTATATGATAGCATCCAAACTATCAATACTTCTAGTTTTCTTTTCCTATAATTTTCTAAGAAATATATCGATTATTGGCAATGTTAAGTTCCTTTTGCTTTTATTCATATTTGAAATTTAATGGGTTTCTTTATTTAAAAAAAAAAAATAGTTTTAGTAAACATTTCAAAACCGTTGGCATTAACTCTGTATAATCATAATAATAATAACTGTGTTGTGTATATACTGGTTTCGTAACTTCCGCTGTCAAGGACGGATCATGTCTATCTTTGATTATTCATTTTATTTATATTGCGGTGAAGGTTCCGGCAAAGTTCAAGAAAGACAAGAAATATTTATTACCATAGATGATTTCCTCGAATCTAAAGAAAGTTTATTGGTAAATTTTTCTCGAGATTCGAAAATTGATTTATTTTCTTTTAAGAATTTATCGTATTTTATTTAGATTGATAAATTCTAAATTAGTAAATCTTTTTATTAAAAATACAGATCAGAATTGATATAAGAAGTTTGAAATTTTTTATTTGTGAAATGTTATCAAGTTTTTTTTCGAATACATTAGTCAGAAAAATAGATCAAATGTTAGATAGAACAAATNTATACTTCCGCGTAACTCCGCGCGAGCATTCAAATTGTTTTCGTGGCTACTTTGAATGCTCTTTCAACAATAATCCATTTAATGGTTAAATTTTACAATTGGGACCCTTCTTTTGCCTCCAAAAGCTCGTTTTATAATTATAGATTCCTCCATCACGATACTATCGATAGTGCGAGCGCCGCCATCTTTCTTTCACCGTCGTTCCTAAATGTCTACAAACAGCAGCGCACTCCCGTTGCAGAGCGACCGCTATTAACGAATGCACCCAAAAACTGTTATCAGTTGATGATGCTCATACTGAGATCATCATATAGGATGAATAATCCTCTGGTAAAATATTTACTTAAATAATAAATAAATAGTTTACCTATGAAAAAAAAGAATAATAAATTCGATTTAAATAAGGATTTAACAGCATTTTTTTTTTTTGGAACCTAACCCTCCTTTTCGCACTAGTTCTTTGTTTCGTATAACACGGCAATTTTTTGGAAAATAACTCCCGTGTTATACGGGGGTTACCTGTATTCTGTAAATTATAAAGGGGAGAATACAGTACAATTCTATTAAAACTGTAAAATATAAAAAGTTGGTAAAAATAACTTCATATTCTAAAAAGAAATAAAACTTTGTCACAATCCTTAACATTTTAATTTAACACTGTATGACTATCATTTAAACTGGGTATTTGGTAAACTCGTGATTGAGTGTTTAAATGTTTTTAATCCTGCAGGTTTATTCTTATTAAACTAACAATAGGATCTATTTCCTATTCCCAACATGTATAATAGCATTTTCAACATCAATCTTCAATAATAATGAACCTATACAACTTTACGAAAATTCAATTGAAATGCAAATTATAGTAATGAAATTACCGTAAATACTCGTAGTATAGTTAATGACAAAATGAGTTAATTTATCGTATAAAACAAAAGGATATAATATAATACACTATAAATATGATTTTGAATACTTTAGGCTTTAATTTAAATTTATATAAGATAATCAAAACCAAGTTATTAATATTAATTAAATTTAATTCATTTTCTTAACATTACGGAGATTATAAACAAATTTTTCTTTAATAATAATACCCTACATGGGAGGGAAATTGAAAATCGTTGCGAACTTTATAGATTTACGAGCTTATCTTGTAATGAAACAGGATATAAAATCCAGTTTTATATCCTATATTATTTTCCGAAGTAGATTTATTCTGCGAAATATTTTTAACGGATTTTACGTTTGAGAATTTATACCACTGCAGTTATTATAAATGTTTGTTTCGACATTACCGGAAAGATTGAAGTAAATATTTATAAACACCAATTTTTCCTTTTTACTATTATTAAAATCGCTTAACATATTTATCAGAGTATAAACATCCGGAAGATAATTTTATGTTTTACAACAATTATTTTATATTATACGTGGTTAATTGCCCTTCAAAATAAAACACGCACACCTATACTTCCTAAAACCAGTTTTACTTAGATAACGTCATACAGTTTCTTAACGGTTAAAATTTAGATTCATTACGTTAGTTATAAATTGATATAACTAACGAAATTAATAATTGCGACATTAACGACATTATCGTAATTATTAATTTTATGATTTTTAAGCAGATTTTCGAAATCTCTCGTTTCATTTTAAATAGGCCTACTTTAATTTATTTCGTTGTCGCGTTGGTTAACGATTGGCAAGGTCACAATCTCTTCTTAATTTTAAAATTTATTTAAACCGTTATTAAATAAGTCTTTGTAATTAATGTTTGAATTATTTTACATGAAAATAATTCGTTTACGATTTTACTGCGGTCTCATATTATTACATCCACCCCGATAAGTTTGGATATTGCCTTATATTTTAATGTTTAATATCGTATAATTCTAAATTAGTTGTAATTAGATTGAAATCTAATTGAATATTCAATAAGTTTAACCTTAACGTATTGGACTTTTATTTATTACTTGGGGATTTTGCTTGGCTGGCACGGGATTAAGTTGACAAAAGAACGTTTTGATATCCTTGACATCTATTCAATGTTTCAGAAGAAACAGAAATCTTTGAAGGGAACGTGATTTGGAACGATCCCATGTTTGGAAATAACCTTCGAGATCACCAACACGTTTTAGGAACGGTTACATTGTCGAAATACAACTCGTGAACGTTCCACATTTTGAATTACTTGATATAAAAAGGATGGGTTAATTAGGGTAAAAACGAATATTAAATGTAAGCATTTTAAGTAAATTATTATAGAATTTTAATTTCAAAATACTATTCGTTTATAATAATAATTTTAAATTTAGTCTTNTCACGAATGAGAAATAGCGCACTATCACTAAAAAGAATAACTTTTTATATGGGTGAAGAGCTTATGCAATGATCTCAATGTTGTTGGTAATAGATGTCGGTATACCAGTATACACTGTAGATTAATTACAGTTGAGAAAATGAAGATTGCACTTCTAAGATATTAAAATTTTTAACCGGATGATCTTTGTTTTTAATATCTTCCGCATTTCTTCCGGTTTTGTAAACGATAAGTTCTTTTCGAGTTGGATGGAAGAAACTTTGTTTTACATAATGTTTCATTCATCTGTTAGACATGTATAATGATAAAAGCAACAGAATATACTCCACCCAAAGCAACTGTACTTTCACACGTGTCTAGTTATGCCTCAATACACATTATAATTATCTTTTATAAAGAGGAAGTAGAGCATAATCCCTTTGTTTTGTTGTATCGTGTATATTCTCACACTGTCCTCGGTACTCGCCTCAACCGGTTGTTGCTAGTTTAAAAAAATCTCTCGAAAGTAATTGAATTCATAATTTAAAGAAAGATCCTGTCATGAAAAGATGTTATCTGTTTTAAATGCGAGGATCTAATTTTTTGTTTTTATATAAATGCAAAAAATTAAACTCCATAAATACGAATTAAAAACAATAATAAAATGTTTCGTACGCTATCCTTTAGTCGCATTATGAGACCGCACTTAATGGAAGAAATAGAGTAAATGCAGTAATTTACCAATTTAAGTTCTGTTTAGGAAAATTTCGAATATAATATGTTAATATTTTCGTTTCAAAATCCTATTGTTTTGTTAAGTGTAATTTAGCAAGCGTCACTTTCGACGTTGGTATATTTTCCTTTTATAGTTCCACAATTTCGCCGTCGGCATCCGGCATTTGTCTTTTTGAGGATTTAGAATTGCGAAATAATAAGTATAATTTAGACTAATGCCAACGATATGCAAGTTGTTGCTTAACTTAATTCTTAAAAAGAGAAAAATATTTAAATGGCATCTTAAGAAAGTGAAAATTTATCGATAGTTGTCTAATACGTTATTTCCCGTTTGTCGTATATGGCACATGGCAATGAACTCTGTCTGGTAGGTGTTGTTGCTCTGATGTTCATGCCACTGAACTCTTCATACCTGTCTACTATATTTGGTAGGTTAAATGACACTGCATTTCGTACCGAGGGCTTTGTCCCTTTTCGGATATGACCCATATTTGAAAATTCGTACGACTAACATAATCGCTATTTAGAACGTTTTATTACTTCAAAAGTTGAACTATGCATTCTAACGTAAATCCTTTCACACTGAAAAAGTATATTCGATCTAAATAACAGTATCTGCTATTTACTATTAAATTTTATCATAAATTTTATGACTATATAAATATACAGCAATAGTAATTGTGAATATATTCATAAAAAATATTAAGATTTATTTATTTGAATTTATGTATGTATAAATTCAAAGTATAATAAATCTTAATATCTTTTCTACAAAATAAAATTGATTTTTTTTGTTTTTCATTTGTTTTCTGTATAATTTATGAATTTATTTTCTATGAAATCAAATTTTTTTATACAATGTTGTTAAAATATAGTTTGAAATTTTTATTACGTTCGTGACAAATAGATAATTTTCAGTTTAAGTGTATTTTTCATAATAAACAGAATAGCTTATAACAGATCACTGTATTAATGACATTTTATATGAACTAATAATTTAAAATTGCCTTACATAAAAAGTGTTTAGTGCATAAATGGACAAAATTGATGACAATAAAATTTGATCATTTGCAGACTAACAAACTATTTTATATATATTTTACATTTCAATGAAATAAATGTGTAGTATNTGAAATACTAGTAATTATAATAATTTATCTTGACTGCACGGTCGATAACACAACCAGTCGCATTATAAACTATTCGTAGATCTACAAAAATTCTAAAAATTATCCAATTATCTTTCAATAAATAATGAGTTCTCTTTTCTGACTTTTTCTGTTTTAAATGAAAACTACTTTCTTCATATCCAAAAAAAGACATTTAAATTTGTCTATGTGGAATTTCTTTAGGTATATACTGGTTTCGTAACTTCCGCTGTCAAGGACGGATCATGTCTATCTTTGATTATTCATTTTATTTATATTGCGGTGAAGGTTCCGGCAAAGTTCAAGAAAGACAAGAAATATTTATTACCATAGATGATTTCCTCGAATCTAAAGAAAGTTTATTGGTAAATTTTTCTCGAGATTCGAAAATTGATTTATTTTCTTTTAAGAATTTATCGTATTTTATTTAGATTGATAAATTCTAAATTAGTAAATCTTTTTATTAAAAATACAGATCAGAATTGATATAAGAAGTTTGAAATTTTTTATTTGTGAAATGTTATCAAGTTTTTTTTCGAATACATTAGTCAGAAAAATAGATCAAATGTTAGATAGAACAAATTTGAAATTTTTTTAGATTATTTAACTTTTATAAAAGTTTGAATGAGAGCAAATTTTCTTTAAATCTACATAACAATTACTTAAAACTAAGGCGATGATTTTTTTAATCAGTGTGCGAAAACAAACACACAAATTTAAATTGTATTTAAAATATAAGCTTTTGTGCCTTTAATCATATTCAGCTTATTGGATAAAAACCATTACAGGTTGTTCATAATTATAATTATGAACATTACAATCTGCTTTACGAGAAACAATAAACAATAGCTGCTCTTCATAAATGGATTTAAACATAATTTTCTAAAAAGCAAAAAATTCGAGTACTTTAGGTTTTTTTTTAATTTTACAGTATCAAAAATTTTAATTTTGTAAATGTAAATTCATATTATTAAAATTAGAATTTCGAATAATTTTTGGAAATGAAAAAAGGATTTTTTAAGTTAATATTAAAAATAAAATAAAATTATTTATTACAATGGAACTAAATAACACTTACACGCTATTTTATTAATAAAAACATTCAATATTTTTATCAAAATATTTATATTAAAACTATTATTATAATGCACTAAATTGTTTTTATATAACTTAGTAACGAAAGTTTTTTCTGTTTTATTAATGCAATAATTTAATTAATATTTATGTGACTTATATGAAATTATTTTTGTATAGCACTCATTAGATTTATCTACAAAAATAATTTTGTGCAGAAACTTTCTTTCTAATTTTCCTTCCACCGGTTTACATATCAAAAATTAGTTTTGACTTGNTAGCAAATGTGTTTGCATTCCTGCAAGAGAGAATTTTGGATGAATGAGAAATATTACGACAGATATGATAAGAAAATATCGTCGGGAGCGCCCATTTATTACATAACGCACTTAAGAGGAGAGGGGACTTGACTTTGTTAAGAGACTGTGTTATGTAGACTAACACCACATTTTATTGCCATGTTTTGGGGTCCACCTAATAAAATTACAGTCGATAACGCCTTTGCCATCCTCTTCGACAAGAAATGCAATTTATTGATATAATAGGCAATTTGCGGTGTTTAAATTAAAATATATATATATATATATATATATGCTTAGAATATAGAGTAAATGAAAATTGTTTTAATTGTCCAAATGTTATTTATACAGTTAATATACATAATGTGCAAAAAAATTCTATCTAGATCACACATTTATTCACTTTCTATAATAGAACTATGTAGATTTACTGATATAGGCCTATTTATAAGCATTTCTATGTAGAAAAAAATTTTTAAACGATACATAAAATGCATTATATATCTAAAAGAAAAATATTTTCCTTTTTCAATATTTAAATTATAATAAATTAAAATATAAATATTCTTCTCAAATTTAAATATTTTAATGCTAAAATCAAATATTTTTCCTTTTGTTTACATTTACGAAATTTAATTTATTCGAAATAGAAAAAGTTAATTTGTTTTTCAATTTTTTTTTTTAAATTCATGCTTCAACTCGTGCTTTTTAGATTATTCAAAAACTGGAGCCAAACGTATCTTAGCTAGTTCTGTGAATATGTATTTTGTACTTGGAAAAATTTTTAAAAATAAAAAAAGCAATATATATGAGATTTTATAAAATCTGCATCGGAATAATCTTATTGACAAGATGAAAACAAGATTTAAATAAATGCGCCTGTACGTGAATTTATATAAATTTACAAATACGGCATTCCATTTGCCTCCAGTTATTTTCAATACGAATTTAGAAGATGATGATAAAATCGAATCGGAAATAACAAGTACAGTTCTTTTTATATTATATAAGTTAATATTTTAAAATTATACTTAAGTATAACAATACTTAGTTATAATTTTTAATTATTCGTAATAGAACTAAAGTGAATTGTTTGAAATACTAGTAATTATAATAATTTATCTTGACTGCACGGTCGATAACACAACCAGTCGCATTATAAACTATTCGTAGATCTACAAAAATTCTAAAAATTATCCAATTATCTTTCAATAAATAATGAGTTCTCTTTTCTGACTTTTTCTGTTTTAAATGAAAACTACTTTCTTCATATCCAAAAAAAGACATTTAAATTTGTCTATGTGGAATTTCTTTAGATATAATTATATATTATTACTTTCACAATTCATTTAGATAAAATTGTTCGGTAAAATACAATTATAACGTTTTTTGAATGCTAACAAATGCAATTTTGTTTATACTGACCTTCCAGTAATCAGTTTCCTTAATTTTTATGACGTCAAAGTTTATCAATTATATTTCAGCTTTATTCTTGTCTATCGTAACTATTTTAATACCGTAAATATTAATTTAATGTCAAGATAAAATACCTTTTTTTAATTTTTAATAAATAGTTTCACTGAATTTTAATTCTTTTAAAAATTTATAAATATGCGTTTTCTTGATGAAATGAAGCATCCAAGATTGCTTAAACTCCAATTGGCTTGAAATTTGTTGGCGGATTTTCGAAAGTATTTAAATTTTATTCGATTTAATGTTTTAAGCGGTTATTTGATGGTTTTTTTAAAATAATTCAATCATGAAAAAGTGTAATAAAAAGGAAAACAATAATTAAAAGCATTATTAAACTGAAATTATGGAACCAATAAATTAAAATTAATTTTGGTAATTGAGAACATACTTTTTATATTTTATAAAGATATGAAAATTTTGATCTGCGTGTAAATATTTGTTTTATAAAATTATTCGTATGTATAATTTGATTTTAAATATTATTTATATAAAAGTAATTCTAGAGTTTTAAACAAACAGTACTATAGGTTATCCATTATTTAATTTTAGGAAGAACAAATTAATCTAAAAGTAAAAATAAAAGGAATAATATGTTAAATTGTATCATACTTAAATTATTTCTCTACAGGAAATAAGAAAAATTATTTATGCTACTTTATCATACAGTCAATTCGATAAATATTTATTCTACCGTGATAAGCACTATACTAAACACATTTGATTTGACTAATTTGTAAAGTCGTCTCGACCTGACACTTTTGATAATTCTGAAATAAAAGCATAAATGACAGTTTGTCAGTTATAATAATTTCTGCTTCGAAAATTTTAGATGTTTCGGGAAAGAGGATGTTCGCAGAAAATCGGCGACTTTAGGAATAACTCTCCAAAGGGAAATACTCGATATAAAATGGATGAAAGCTCGACGCATCTGCCTATTAGGATTCTTAATTTTTATAATTAAACTTTGGCAATTATTTAAAACAAGTCGTTAAAGCAAAATGACTATTTCGAAGAATCCAGAAGGTTTACAGTATTTTAAAACAAGCCCAAAAAAAAAGGTTGTCATTACCATCCGTTTGTATTTTCGAAGTTTTCAGAACCTTGTGTTTTGATCAAAAATATTAAGTAGCGTAAGGACAGATTCCTTGTTCGCTGTCGGTTCTATAAATATAAAATAGTTTGATTTGAATGTGAAGCTAAAAAAAAATTGTATAAAATTAACTTCGGTGAATTGGAAATCGTAAAATCATTTGTTGTTGGTTTGATGTCATAGCCAGAAAGGCATTAGACAAGTTCTGTAAATTTAGTAATTCTAAGGATATTGGAAGTGTTTCGGATAGTCTAAGAAATGAACTTTCGCGGCCAATCTGTATGCCTTTCTATCGGAAATACATTATCATAACGTCAAACTTGTTCTTGAACTAGTAATCCGTCTTCAGAAAATGATATTGTTGTTTCGTAATATGTGCTATAATGGCCTTTACACAATTTCTTGAAAATTTGGATCAAACTTGAGTGTTTGTTTTATTTTCGGCAAGATTATGCCAACCTTCTTTCCGGTATGTTCTCAATGCTCGTTTTTAAATATTTCTGATCGTTATGAAAAAACTGATAATTATCTAAGCGCTGAAGTTAACTTCGTTAGAAACTAAATAAATTCATTCTGTCTGTCAGAGTTTTGGTCTGTCTTTGATGTAAAAGCAATCTTACCATAATATCATATTTATTTTACTATATTTTCTAAACATATAGCCTATCATAAATATTTGTTGGTTTTTAAAATCGCTAGATCAGAATCCAGTTATATTGTGTATTTAATTCATAATCAGAGTTTTAAGATTAGATTTAGAACTTCATTGTTAATCTAAGATTTAACAATTTGAGATTTTAATTTAATATATATTTAGAAATTATTTACAAAATTGAAATATTTGATTTGTGTATGTGTAATTCAATTGGTCGAATTTAAAGTAAACAAAAAATTTATTAAAAATTATATGTTAATAAATGAAAATTATTTCCGTTTAATGATTCGAAAATTCACATGCGTTATTTGAAATGTGCTGTATATACGTTACAATTTTAATATGTAATATAAAATAGAATTTAAATCTTCGTTTATATATTTACTTGCTGATATTTTATCTATATACATAGTAGAAAGTTTGTTCAGTGATTTTGCTTTCGTAAATTTTAACTGACATCAAATATCATCTGAATCACGCTGTAAATGTTAGATTAACTAACTGTTTGAAAATAGTTTTGGATCGAATTATATAAATAGAGAATTAAATTAAATATTACAGTCTCTTAGGTTTGATTTATATAAATAATACATTTCTTTTAGGCAAACTTCTATTTTTAACGCTATATATCGGCAGTAGAAATAATAAACATTTCAACATATTCAAATAATAATAATCTTAGAAAATTATGCTTTCGAAACAGTTTAGCTCATTATTTATTAAAATCTTCAAAAAATTTTTATCATTATTACTCTCGGAATCCTGATCCATAATGTATTTATCGATTTTGTTTCTTTATGTGGCAATTCAATTTGATGAAAAACAAAAAGTAAAATTTGATAGAATTTGTCAAACCTGTTTTTAAAATAAATAAGAGGAAAAAAGTTAAAATCTAGCATTTATTTTTGCTTTAATCTGGAACATTTTATTCAACGTCTAGTAAAAATATTTTTTTAACGTATTACATAATGGTAACTGGGTGGAGTTACACGCTGTAGATTTCGCATTTCTATTTCGTTCCTTAACTACAGCACGTTTTAGACCTACTTATCTCTTGTTCTGAGAATGATGTATTTCATAATTTCTAGCAATGCTAATTGTTAGAAATATTTTACGTTTACTACTATAATTTTCGAGAAATTAACTTTGTAATAATTCACAAGTTTCGAGCAGTAGCAACAAATTTAAGCAGTTGTATTGAATAAACTGATTGATGGAAAAGTTTATTATGGCTTTTTAAATTATAGGTGTATATAATTTTATACAATTATTTTAAAGTAATTATGGTTCGTGGAATTATGAACGAGGTTGTAATGATTACATTGCATCCCAAATTTAATAAAATCAAAATATGATTTTAGAAATTTCACACTGTTAAATAATTGGAATAGTAATTTAAATATTGATTTAGATTATATTTCATATATTCGGTTTAACATTAATTTATCGTAACTTATTCAATTAAATTGTACAGGAAGTAAAAATCAAATTTTTATAATGCAGAAAAAGTTCTAATTTTTGATATTAATGTAATTTTTACTTGGAATTTCTTGGCCTAAAATGAAACCTTGAGCGTGTTTTCTTTGTTTTCTGTTTATATCTGAATTTATAAATTAATATAAAATGTAAATAAATATTTGTGAAATAATAATTAATGTCAAAATATTTTAAATATATTTTACCTTAAACAAAAATTTAAAGTTTAATAGCGGAAAATGTATAAATACTTACGAATTATAAATAAAATTTTAGATTTTTAGTTCTTCAGATTAAAAGATTTATATTTAATGATTTAATACATTTACTTCGTTTTTGAAAATATTGCACATTCAAAGTAAAAAAAGAAAAATTGCATACATTTCAAATTAAAATTAATTTCAATTAATATCAATATAATTATTGTTCGTGTTCTATATAGTTTTTTTTGTTGTTGTTGTTGTTACTTCATTTTACATTTTCTGTGATTAATTGTTAAATGCTTTCAATTACAGTTAATTATTAACTTTTCCCTATTAATAGAGAGAGAGATAATAG
This sequence comes from Centruroides sculpturatus, assembly GCF_000671375.1. Classification (NCBI taxonomy): domain Eukaryota; kingdom Metazoa; phylum Arthropoda; class Arachnida; order Scorpiones; family Buthidae; genus Centruroides; species Centruroides sculpturatus. The sequence goes on along the minus strand of NW_019384552.1, from coordinate 265,750 downwards.
ATGAGTGAAATTAAGTAAATTATATAGAATCGATTTAAATGAAATTAATTTGCATTTGTATCATTGACTTATATCTATTACAGTACTGTTCGGATAAGTAAAATGTTCACATTTGCGAAATTATAATTATTCAATAACTAATGTTGATTTTATATGAAGTTTTTCAAATTATAAATAAATGTATAAATAGTGCATCTCTCGTATATAACAGAAAAATATAAATGAAAAACTATTGTATTTTTATAGTTAGCTGAATATAAAAATGTAATTTTATTATTTGTATTTTAATAGATCGCTTCCTAAGACACTTAATTCAAAACGAAATCAAAGATTTATCGACAATTAGAATTACATTTCTTCTTTTAAAAGATCTATTTAACGTACTTTTTTAAACATCGAATTAAAATATATTTTATCGTTTATAGTTTAGCGTAAGGAAAACTTTAAACTTACATTCGTGCATTCACATGCATAATTTTATTTAGACGAAACATTTGTGTGACGTGATCTTTAATATATTTACCTTTTACTACTGAAGAAGAGTAAAACTCGTTTCCTTCTATTCTGGTTCAACGATTTTGTTTTAAAGTACTGAATGAATTAATACTAACTAAATTATAATGGAAATATATTTTAAACTTCATTTTTATATATACAGTATATATGTTTATTCTGTTAATGTTACGGTGAACGAAGGATTTCGATATAATATACAATGTTAGGGCCACTTTAATTAATAACTAAATATTTTCTATCAAAATATCACCAATCTAATAAAATTATTTCTCTCTCAAATATTAAATTAATTTCAGTCTCATAATAAATTTAAATACTGTGTAAGCCTATTTCCTTTATTATCATTTTTTTTTTATTTTAAAACTTCTATAATGTAAGCTTATAGCTACATCATAAGCAACAAGTTAATAGTGTATAAATCAGTTTTGTTAGATAACCTTAATAATTTAGTTTTTGAAATGGCGATAATTAAGCTTTACAGACTAACAAATTGGAAGAACAGTGGAGGGAAAAAGATCCAAATTTAACATTTAAAAAAATAAAGTATTCATCAACATAGCTATTCTGAAAGCGTTTGTTAGGAAAGAAGAAAAATAATCGTTCCCAAAATAATCACTTACGGCTAATGTTGCGTTTAAAATTTATGCTTAACTTAAAAAAAGGAAAAGGAAAAATAACCTGTACTATGTTTATAGCCTATATTATAAACGAGCTGATCTAAGTTGTCACGCCAATCTTGTGAATCAAGGGGTTCCACTTCATGCGGGCTTGAGCAGGTATGGGACAATAGCGAAATTGCACAACCGCTTACAGGAAGTTGAAAGAATACATTGATGGGTCGTCACCTGTGTCACTCCTCGACTGTGCCACCCACCATTATTTTATTTCTCAGTCAACGGGCCTCGGTCTCTCTAACAGATAGGTCAGCCATGATGAAGACATTGACCCGACGCGATAAAATTCGGTAGAAAAAAGTTTGCTAAAATCCTTAAAATTTGTTATAAACTTAATGTTAAACAACTCTCCGTTCTTGATTATTTCATGCAAACAGAAATCAAGCATTGCTTCTTCACTTCTTTTCCTATCCGTCGTCATAATTGAACCGTGACGTCATGCACTCAACTCACGTAATCGATCAGCGGTCCATTTAATGGACGCAATTTATGTTACGTCATACAGGCGTGGTTTTTGTCGACTTGTCGACACTCGAAGCGACAACGCATTCAACAGGTGTTAGTTTTGTGTTATTCACTGTTGGATGTATATTTGAGGAGTAAAAAAAACGAGTCGAAAGATGTATCCTGACGTTAACAGACAGTGGATATGGACATCGTCCGTCTATTAACTCGTGCATTGGAAGTCCTTCTATGTACATTCTGTTACAGGTAAGAAGTCACGTGCAATATAGAAATCTGTAAATAGGACAAACAACAAATAAAACTCGTACGATTTAAATCGTACGAGATTTTAACGTAATACCGTTTCTAGAAAATTATTTAAAGAATTTAAATTTATTACNCATGTCTAACAGATGAATGAAACATTATGTAAAACAAAGTTTCTTCCATCCAACTCGAAAAGAACTTATCGTTTACAAAACCGGAAGAAATGCGGAAGATATTAAAAACAAAGATCATCCGGTTAAAAATTTTAATATCTTAGAAGTGCAATCTTCATTTTCTCAACTGTAATTAATCTACAGTGTATACTGGTATACCGACATCTATTACCAACAACATTGAGATCATTGCATAAGCTCTTCACCCATATAAAAAGTTATTCTTTTTAGTGATAGTGCGCTATTTCTCATTCGTAGTCACGAATGAGAAATAGCGCACTATCACTAAAAAGAATAACTTTTTATATGGGTGAAGAGCTTATGCAATGATCTCAATGTTGTTGGTAATAGATGTCGGTATACCAGTATACACTGTAGATTAATTACAGTTGAGAAAATGAAGATTGCACTTCTAAGATATTAAAATTTTTAACCGGATGATCTTTGTTTTTAATATCTTCCGCATTTCTTCCGGTTTTGTAAACGATAAGTTCTTTTCGAGTTGGATGGAAGAAACTTTGTTTTACATAATGTTTCATTCATCTGTTAGACATGTATAATGATAAAAGCAACAGAATATACTCCACCCAAAGCAACTGTACTTTCACACGTGTCTAGTTATGCCTCAATACACATTATAATTATCTTTTATAAAGAGGAAGTAGAGCATAATCCCTTTGTTTTGTTGTATCGTGTATATTCTCACACTGTCCTCGGTACTCGCCTCAACCGGTTGTTGCTAGTTTAAAAAAATCTCTCGAAAGTAATTGAATTCATAATTTAAAGAAAGATCCTGTCATGAAAAGATGTTATCTGTTTTAAATGCGAGGATCTAATTTTTTGTTTTTATATAAATGCAAAAAATTAAACTCCATAAATACGAATTAAAAACAATAATAAAATGTTTCGTACGCTATCCTTTAGTCGCATTATGAGACCGCACTTAATGGAAGAAATAGAGTAAATGCAGTAATTTACCAATTTAAGTTCTGTTTAGGAAAATTTCGAATATAATATGTTAATATTTTCGTTTCAAAATCCTATTGTTTTGTTAAGTGTAATTTAGCAAGCGTCACTTTCGACGTTGGTATATTTTCCTTTTATAGTTCCACAATTTCGCCGTCGGCATCCGGCATTTGTCTTTTTGAGGATTTAGAATTGCGAAATAATAAGTATAATTTAGACTAATGCCAACGATATGCAAGTTGTTGCTTAACTTAATTCTTAAAAAGAGAAAAATATTTAAATGGCATCTTAAGAAAGTGAAAATTTATCGATAGTTGTCTAATACGTTATTTCCCGTTTGTCGTATATGGCACATGGCAATGAACTCTGTCTGGTAGGTGTTGTTGCTCTGATGTTCATGCCACTGAACTCTTCATACCTGTCTACTATATTTGGTAGGTTAAATGACACTGCATTTCGTACCGAGGGCTTTGTCCCTTTTCGGATATGACCCATATTTGAAAATTCGTACGACTAACATAATCGCTATTTAGAACGTTTTATTACTTCAAAAGTTGAACTATGCATTCTAACGTAAATCCTTTCACACTGAAAAAGTATATTCGATCTAAATAACAGTATCTGCTATTTACTATTAAATTTTATCATAAATTTTATGACTATATAAATATACAGCAATAGTAATTGTGAATATATTCATAAAAAATATTAAGATTTATTTATTTGAATTTATGTATGTATAAATTCAAAGTATAATAAATCTTAATATCTTTTCTACAAAATAAAATTGATTTTTTTTGTTTTTCATTTGTTTTCTGTATAATTTATGAATTTATTTTCTATGAAATCAAATTTTTTTATACAATGTTGTTAAAATATAGTTTGAAATTTTTATTACGTTCGTGACAAATAGATAATTTTCAGTTTAAGTGTATTTTTCATAATAAACAGAATAGCTTATAACAGATCACTGTATTAATGACATTTTATATGAACTAATAATTTAAAATTGCCTTACATAAAAAGTGTTTAGTGCATAAATGGACAAAATTGATGACAATAAAATTTGATCATTTGCAGACTAACAAACTATTTTATATATATTTTACATTTCAATGAAATAAATGTGTAGTATACAAGTGTATTAAATTACATAATATAATAATTACATTATTTAAAAAATTTCTTAATATTTCAAAGTACGTGTGTCAAATTATAAGGCATAATGTGCAATTTTAAAATGTTAAATTTTAAAATTGCACATCTATCAGCATAGCAGGTAAACATGTTTAATTCCATTTGACATATTTCATTACATTTTACTTGTAAACAGTTTTTTCTCCCTCAGGATCAATTTTATTTATTTATAGAAAAATATTTTTAAGGCTTTTTGCCTCATATCCAGTTTCTATATCTATTCCTCATAAATCATAACTGAGTATTCGATGATGTAGAATTTATATCAATATTATTCTTGACTGTGTTCAATTTTGAATTCTATTAAAATATAACTAAAAGAACTGAGTGAAAACTGAACTTCAAAAATAGCTTTATGTGAATAAATAAAATTAGTATAGACTCAGAAATGAACTTTTGATAGTAAATAATAATAATAAACATTTTAATTATTATTACTTCTACTACTAAAAATAAAGACATGTGTCCAAGAAACTTGATGGAAAGAGAAAACTATGATAGAACTAGGAGAAAGCTTTAAGCTCTTTTACAATGGAGAAAAGAGGAAGAAATGGTGTAGGAATAATATTGGATGAAGAGTACGAAAAGGTGATAGAGGTAAAGAGAAGCAATGAAAGATTGAGAATAAAACTGGTAATGGGTACAGAAATAGTAAATGTGGTATGGTCCCATGGAGGAGGATAAAGATTTTGATGGAAGTTTAGAAAAGATACGGAAAATGGGAAGAGAAGAAATTATATTTTGAGATTTAAATGGCCATGCAAGGGAAAGAGCTAAAGGTGCAGAGTATGGAGAGAGAGAAATGAAGGAGAGAGGATAATAGAAATATCAGAGGCACATGACTAAAAATTGAACACATGGTTTATGAAAAGAGAACACCATGTGATGGCTTACAAAAAGTAGGTCTAATCAGATAATTTTGTAATATCAAGTTAAGGATAGCAATAATCAAATTGTAAGGTGATTGTAGAGGAGGACATAGTTAAACAACAAAGATTTCTTGTTATGGACATTACATGGAAAGAGATATAAAGAAAGTTAAATAAACCTACTTTTTCCATCAAAAAGAGTTCCTATGTGATTTGTTCTCAATAGCAACCTTGTGCTAATTCTAAGAAATACAACAAATTGAAAGAAAAGTAAACAATCAAGTACTAAGAATATGGAATACCAGCCAAGACTCAGGATCTGGAAACTGAAAGGGGAGAATATTGACAAATTCCAGCAGATCTTGAAGGGGAAGATGGAGAAAGTGCTGAGACAGGAGAAAAGAGTGAGAGTAGTGAAGAGTGGAATAAGATGGCTTGAGGGAATTTGCAGAGGAGATACATGGCAAGACAAGGAAAGGAAGAAAGTTGTGGAGAGACTTGGTGGTGAAATGGAAAGGTACAGGATGCAGTAAAGCAGAAGAAAGAAGCTTTAAAACTTTGGAAGGTAAGTGAGTGTCAAGCTAATAAGGATAGATATAAGGAGTGTAACAAGGCAGTTAAAAGAGCAGTGAAGATAGCCAAAGACAGAATAGGAAGATTAGTACCAGAAACTAAAGGAGAAAAATCAATCTATACAATAGCAAGGGACAGAACAAAACAAGGAGAGACATTCTGGAAATCAATGCACTGAGAAATGAAGAAGGAATAGTGTTGACACAAGATCAGATAATAAGATGGAGAGAATATCTCAATAAACTTCTAAATGAAGAAAATTAGTGAGGAACATTGAAAGACAGATAAAAAAACAAAAACCTAAAGCAAGAAGAGGATCTAACAAGAGAGGAAGTAGAAAATGTGATTAGGTCTATGCAAAGTGGAAAGGCCAGAGGAGTTAGAGAGATGTTTAGAGCCATAGGTAGAAAGAAGCCTTACAGTGAGACAAACAACTAAGAAAAGGCTAATAACAAATGCAAAGTATCTAGGAGCTATGATAGATGTGAAGGGAGGATGTCATTTAGAGGTTAAAATCAGGATAAGTAAGTAAGGCTTAAATGAAGAGAGTTAACATGTGATATGTGATCCATAAATTTCCCATAAAACTAAAAATAAGAATTTACAAGACTATGATTAGGCCAGTTTTCCTGTATGGGACAAAGATGTGGACCTTAAAGATTGAGATGATAACAGAGATGAGAATGTTAAGGTAATAATTGGCTTGGATTTCACTTAAGGAGAAAAGAAGTGAGGATATTAGAACAGCTGGTAGTTGGTGTCCTAGACAAAATAGCAAAATTTGTGTCTGTCCTAAGGAGAGGACAGCAGGATATAATACAAAGGGCTTATGATTTAAGGTGTGGAGGGAAATTGAAACAGGCAATCAATAGAGGAGGTGGAGAGAGGAAGTTGAAGAGGATATGAGAGAGACTAGATTTAAGACAGAGGATGCAGAGGACAAGAAAATGGAGTAATAAGATACAGGAGGCTTAATCCTAAACTGGAACTAAAGGCTGTTAAAGTAGAACAATAATAAACAATGTGATATTTTTAATGATATTTCAGTTAAAATTGCTTAGTAGTAGCTTATATACTGGATAATACAGAATATTATTTATGTACTTTCAAGAAAGAAGCACAAATGGTTACTATGTTGAAGGCAAATAAGTAAATGCTTATTAATTTATTTATATACATAAATAAAAACAACCATACTAAAGTAAAGGGAGAAAAATCCAGTTTACCTTTGTAAAATTTTCTAAACTTTTTAATGCATTCTGTACACTGAAAATGTCTATTTCAAGACTTCTGGATTATTCAGTATTACTTGATGGAATATTTCTAATTATTAGCTTTACCAGATCCAAAATGCAAGTTAACATTAAATTTAATGAAAGTAATAGGCACACAAAGAAAATCTTTTGAAATTATTAGAACAATTAATAGTTTTTTTCTTACTGTTAGATAGCATTAATTTTGAATTTAAAAAACTTAAGATTTTTCAATCCTAAATACAACAAAAACTTTCCTTCTAAAGCAATTTGATTTTACATAGTTTATTTTGGAAAAAATATTTATTTTTCAAATTAGTGAAGTCACTGGAGAAAATCAAAAAAGGAATGTTTATTATGGAATATGTTGGTGAGTATTAAAAGAAAACTAAATTACGATCCTGACGCCAGGAAAGAAAACTTAGAGAAAGTTTACAAACTTTTCATGGAACTTTGTAAACCCTCGGCGAAGGATTTAGCAACATTATTCAAATTGAAGGGAATTTCGTTAAATGAGTTTGAAAAATCAGGTTCAAATGTAAAGAAATTAAAGAGATTTAAAAGAAATGCTTTCTAATTCATTGTACAATGGAAATGAAAAGGTCATAAGAAGACTGGAAGAAAGATGCGATGCCGATTTAATAGAATTTGCTAGAAAAAGAAAAGTGTTGTTTGAATTGAAAAAGTGGGAAACGGAGATTAAAACCATGTCTGAGATATGTCCCGTTTTTGTTGAAAACGACGTGGATTTAGAAGGTCCACCACAGAATTTTATATACTGTATATAAAAGATTATAAGGTCGGAGATGGAATCGAGATTCCCGACGATCCCCTTATCAGTTGTGAATGTCACAATTGTTACGAAAATCAGAAAAATTGTTGTTCTATGCAATCGGGAGATAAATTTGCTTATACTAAGTATCGTTATCTAAAAGTGCCAAAAGGAACGCCAATCTATGAATGCAATAAAAGGTGTAAATGTGGAGATGACTATTTGAATCGTGTAGTGCAGAAAGGTAGAAAGATAAAATTAGCAATTTTTCGCACACACGATGGTCGTGGATGGGGAGTGAAATCACTGGAGAAAATCAAAAAAGGAACGTTTATTATGGAATACGTTGGTGAGTATTATTAAAAAGTATTTTTCAAATTTAATTTACTTAACAATTATGTGATACTGCATGGTATATTATTTTGTGAACAGTCCCTATTTGGAAACAAAACATCATCTATAAAATGAAAAATTTTTTTTCTATAAATATTATAATTTCTAAACTTTACAATAGTCTCTATTGTTATCATAGTAGTAGATATTTGGTCCAGCATAGCTCTAGGCACATACACAAAGTATACTAGTGTCTAGTACTATGTCAGTCCTTTTCCAGTGTTGCATTTTTCTAGAAATATAATGTGTTTTGGATGTATTTTTGATGTCATGTATGTAATAACCATGAATGTAGGATGCTGTCAATTGTCTTCCTATAATTTTTGTATGCCATTTATAGATTTGTTTGTGCAATTGTTACAGAATCTGAATAGCTGTTCTTTGCATCTTTAACAGCCTCTTCATTGTTCTGTCAGTATGTTCTGTTAGTATTTTATTTTCTGTTCTGAATAATGGTATATTTTGTTTGTGATTCATGAAGTGAATATTTTGTATAATATTGGAAGACAAGTGATTGGTCTGTATTGTTTTAGATCTATTATCTATATTAAATGCTTATTTCAGGTAGCCAACTATTTAAATTTAACACAGGAATGTTTTTGTCTTCTATTAGTTTAGCTTCTTAATGAATATAAGTCACTGTTTAAATCAAATATATTCGTTAGGAAACTGAAGCCATCCTGATACAGGACAAAAATATTCCTTTGTGATAAATTTTGAGTTGTCTCCTGAAATAAGCATTTAATATAGATAATAACATACATGTGAAAGAAAAGACTGTACTCAAAGATGTAGCCTTAAAAGATAAGATGGATGAAGGAAGGAAGGAGAGTGATTTGAGGAGAAGTTAGGAGGGTGGGATGGTTGGAGATTTGAAAGTGGAAAAAAGGAGGACATGAGCAGCAAAGGGTGACTGTTGGATAACACTAGGAAATACAATGGTATAAACGTGCAAAACAATTTGTACTTACAGGGAAGGAGGAGGCTCATAGTGTAATACCTTGAGGAATTGGACAGATGAGGCTGCCTTGGAAAAAAATAAAAATAAATAAAGGGGGGGGACTAAAAGGAAGCAGTAAGGAGTCCCTTATAGGGGAGGTATCATTGTTGACTCAGAAGATGAGCTGTCCATAGATGCCACTTGGTCTGGTAGTGGTATAGTCGTAAGTTTAAGGTATTCCACGAAGATCTTGAATTCTTGATAGATTATCTGGTCCTCAATGAAGGAATATAGTTTGCAGGGCAAGGATACCCACGTTTCATAATTGCATGGAGCCAGAAACACGAGGTGATATTTGTTTTAAATCTATTGTTTTTGGGTTTCATGTATGTGTTGCTCTAAGAAATTTGGCATGTTTTTTTTGTGTAAAATGTTTAGCTAGTTTTTGTACAAGAATGTAAAATTTTTTTATCAGAAATTGTCTTCCAATCTTCCAACTATGTTTTTTGTATTTCATTTAATGGTTTTGTTGTCACTTTTATGAAGTGTATTATTTGTTGGGGCAGTGTACAGCAGTATGCAATTCTATATAGCATTACTAAAAGATTATTAATTACATCATTTAAACCAGTGTTTCTCAAGCTCTAACGAATTGTCACCCCCTTCAATAAAACCGTTACCTATTATCGCCCCCTTCACTTCAAAATTCCGATGCCGAGGACCAAGACTAACGCCAAATTCGTACTGCATTAAATAGACTTGTGACTAGTATAATGTTGTTTAATTATTGTATGATATAACGAATAAAATATGTAATTATTCTTAATATAATGTTTTACTATAACGCGCAGAAAATTGTTTTTTGCCCCCCCAAAATATAAATTGTTACTAATTGCCCCCTCAACATGGGAAAAACGCCCACATGGGGGTGATATCGCCCTTGTTGAGAAACACTGATTTAAACTAAAATAATTACATTATCCTAAATTCTTATAAAAATATCTTAAATTGTAAAAATACAGGATAAACTCAAATTTAAAAAATTTTTTCCAACAATGTTAAAATACTTATTAAAATTAAGAAACTAATTCACCTAATGAAATGATGAATATTTAATTATTTTGCTTACCCAAATCTAGGACTACTATTTGTTGATTAAAGATGAATTATACAGAAATATTGCATGATCTACATAGTTATAATCTGTAAAAATTTATTTGTACTATGATGATCAAAAATTGCTTAAACTGAAAATCACTTAACTTAAATTTGTATTTATATAAAATGTAAGTGATTTTCAGTTTAAGCAATTTTTAAAATATCTGTAATCACCACATGAAATTGTTGCTTGTTGCNATCAAAAATTGCTTAAACTGAAAATCACTTAACTTAAATTTGTATTTATATAAAATGTAAGTGATTTTCAGTTTAAGCAATTTTTAAAATATCTGTAATCACCACATGAAATTGTTGCTTGTTGCAACATAACTTAAATTTGTATTTATATAAAATGTATGTTGCAACAAGCAACAATTTCATGTAGTGATTACAGATATTTTAAAAATATTAATCAACTATGATTATATTTAGGATTTTTGATGTTCTTTATGAATCATAAATTTTACATTAACATAATACTGTCCTGCTTTAGCCAATAATTTTGTTTTTTATCATTGAATTTGAAATTTTATTTAAAAAACAAAGTTTAAATCTTAAGGTTTGTAGTCTTATTATTTTAACTTTTATAATTATTAAACAGAATTAAAAACAATCCACAAATGAGCATAGGATGAGAACTGATAAACTGTGCCTATATTCTGAAAAAAATTATAATTATTGTATTAAATACTGTAACTTTAGACTAACAAAATAATGCATTGGTATAAAAATATTAGTAGTGTTTGTTGCATTATATAGTTTTGTTTATTATGTACCTGTATGTCATATGTAATAAATCAAATTAAAATCTACTTTTTCATTTTACTTTATCTTAAAAATATTAAAGACACATAGCCGAGAACTTCTAAATTTTCCTAGGACACTCTTTATGTTAGTAAGAGTGTGATTGTGAGTTGACTATGCACACATGTTAAAATGATAATTTGAGTGATTTTAATATCAGTATTTATGAATAATACTAATGTTAATTATTCAAACATTTTCATAAATTATATAAGAAATTTTATATGCATATACTGTATATTTAAATCATTAAATTGTCAATTTAAAAGTTTTTACTGATGATGATGACAATTAGCAATAAAAATTTTCAAAATACTTGAGCAATGGCTATTTTATGATTTTTGTTCAGTCATTCAAATTAAGTCCATATAATATCTTGTAAATGCATTCTGCTATGACATCCATTTTAAATAATAGCACAACATATGTAAAAATAAAGAGGGCAAAATGAGAGTAAAATTTTTAAATATCTTGTTACTTAAATTTTAATACATTCTTAATAATAAATACTATTTTTTTTTTTTATGTAAAATATTTATTTTGATGACTTCATTAGAAATTATATTTAACTAAATGATACAGAAACTTTTGCTTAAATCTCTAAATCAGAAATGCATGTTTGATTTTGTTTTCCATTCCATGTTATTAGCACACTCTTTGGCTATTAGTTTGCAGTGTTACATTTTTGGTTTCTATATCTGTCTTCAGTGAAGGTTCTATTTAAATTGGCCTTGTTTTAGGATAGCTCACTGGTCAATGATTGTAAGGTGTTGGTTATTTCATAGTTTTGAATAATACAAATAAAACACACCTTTAATACTTCAGCAAATAAATACTGAGGAAGATTGTTAAACAGTCAAAAACGTTTTTATTTTACTAATATTTATTTGCTGGATTATTAAAGGTGTGTGTTATTCGTATTTAGTTATTCAGTACGTACATTGTATATAAGTTTTGAATAATAACACATGCAAAGTTTTGTTATTTTTAATGGAGTATACAAAGGTATCGGTGAGATGTACTGACTAACGTTTACAATACGAATTTTGAACAAACTGTTGAATAAGAATTGCCAGCTTTTGAAATCAAAAGTAAATGAAATTTATCATAGGGTAATGCTTCAAAGAAACATGAGATTCCACAATACTGTTACTATTATCCATGAAACACAATCCTCTTTTATCACTTTTGTCAGAAATATGTTTGTTTTTCAGTTGTATTTGTAAATTTTCAATTCTCTCACAAATGTTTTCCATGTAGGGACAAGATCCTTCCACCCAATGTCATAGTATATATGAAAGAAAATGCACAGCAGGATTGCCTTCCTTTTTACACAACTGCAAAAATACAAATAACAAAAAATATTTTAGTAACAAAAATCAGTGCAGACAAATTACAAACGCATGTAGAAATAGTCACCATTGCTGCTTTTGCTCAAGTTTTATGGATTTCATGAGTTAGATTTTCTGATGATTAGTCTCCCATATCCCAGAAATTGCAAAATATTTCCTCAGTGTGTTCTCCAGTAGATGACCAGCATTTTTGTGGGCACTTGCATAGCTTTTCAATAGTCCTTGCAGTATAAGTCTTTTTAGTGAATATTGAAGTGTAAGTGTTTCCAGCATTTATTCTCTTTTTGGCTTTCCCACTTTTCCAATTCTCTTCATTCTATTTTCTTTTCTTGGTTGAATTCTGCTTTTGGGGTGTTATTTCAGGACTTCATTCACAGAAAACTGATGAAATTTTTATGATCCATTTCACAAGGTGCTAAGCCACATGTCAATTTAGCATCATAGTTTATAAAGACATTTCTTTCATATTAAATGCAAAATTATGAGATTAGGTGTGAATAAAATTACAAAAGTTTGAACAATCAACTTCGGATACAAAAGAATTAAAAATTAGATATTGTTGGATAGCACCGAAGCAGGAAGAAATGTAGAGACAAAGAACATGCTAACCAACATAATAACTGGGTAATATTAAAACTGCTTGTTTGTCATAACTGCTGCTATCTGACTTGTCTTTGGCCCAATCAGGATAAGCCAAGCTATTGTCAGAACTGATACAATCCTCATCACTGTAAAGTTTGTCTGGAAAAAGACAAATTTGTGTTCCACTATGTCAACTCACATTAAATGTGAGTTGACAATATCAAATGTGTACTATCAATGGGAAAATTTTTGCAACGGGTTTTGCAAGTGTATAAAGAACATTGCACATATCAGCCCAAAAAAGTCTCAAAAAATTGCAATGCATGAACTTTATGTGCAAAAATATGAAATTTTGAAACAATGAGGGTTTTCCTTATTTTAGGGAGGCCTTCATATCTGTAATATAATTGAATTTATATATTTAATACTGTTGCTCTAATTTAAAACATTTTCATTTACTATATTAATTTGGATTAATTTTTAGGAAGGCACGTAGAAAAGATAAAGATGTTTCAGTTCCCTCTCAAGAAGAACCTAAATTATATTTGGAATCTGCAGTTTTGGAATGTACAGTTCCAGAAACAAGATTACGTGAAACAGTGGAATTACCTCCAAGATTAGACTATAATGAATGGCTTGCTTCTCATAGTATGTGAAATTATCAATTCAAATTTTAATTTTAAATATTATAAAATTAATATTTAAATTATAAAAAAATTATA